>NW_007726229.1:611583-746739 GCF_000696425.1 Galeopterus variegatus | reverse complement strand
TCCATGTGCTGATGAGAAGAATGAATATTCTGTGGTTGTTGAATGGAATGTTCTGTGGATATCTGCCAATTCCGATTGGTCTAGAGTATTGTTAAGTTTTTGTGTTTCTCTGCTGATTCTTTGCCTAGATGATCTGTCCAATATTGACAGTGGGGTGTTCAGGTCACCTGCTATTCTGGTATTAGTGTCTATTTCCTTCCTTATGTCTAATAGAGCTTATTTTACAAATCTGGCTGCTCCAACATTGGGTGCATACATATTTATGATTGTTATGTCTTCTTGATGCATCAGTCCTTTTATCATTATGTAGTGTCCCTCATTGTCTCTTTTTATGGTTTTTAGTTTAAAGTCTATTTTGTCAGATATAAGAATAGCTGCACCAGCTCGTTTTTCTTTTCTGTTTGCATGTTATATCTTTTTCCATCCTTTCACTCTTAGTTTATGTGAGTCTTTACGGGTGAGGTGGGTCTCTTGAAGGCAGTATATAGTTGGGTCCTCCTTTCTAATCCAGTCAACCAGTCTGTGTCTTTTTGATTGGGGAATTTAAGCCTTCTATATTAAGAGTTGTTATTGAATAGTGTTGATTTATTCCTAACATTTTGTTGATTGTTGTTTGTTTGTCTTAGGTGTCTTTTGTTCCTTGCTTTCTGATTTACTATTTGTTTTCTGTGTTTGTTGGTTCCTTAGGTTGTAGATAGCCTTTTTGGTTGTTTGTTTTCTCTTCATGAATGCCATTTTTATTATATTAGTGGGTTTAGATTTTTCTTGGTTTTTTATGGCAGTGGTAGTTATTTTTCAGGAACCAAACCCAGTACGCCCTTGAGAATTTCTTGTAAGGGTGGTCGTGTGGTGGTGAACTCCCACAGTTTTTGTTTGTCTGAGAAATATACTATTTGCCCTTCATTTCAGAAGGATAGCCTTGCAGGGTAGAGTATTCTTGGCTCACAATCTCTGTCTTTTATTATTTTGAATATATCATCCCATTCCTTTCTGGCTTTTAGGGTTTGTGATGAAAAGTCTGATGTTAGCCTGATTGGGGCTCCCTTATAGGTGATTTGATGCTTCTCTCTTACAGCTTTTAAGATTCTTTCTTTGTCTTTGAGTTTTTTGCCAATTTGTCTATAACATGTCTTGGAGAAGCCCTTTTTGGATTGAATACGTTTGGAGATCATTGAGCTTCCTGGATCTGAAGATCTGTGATTTTTCCTATACCTGGGAAGTTTTCTGCCACTATCTTGTTGAATATGTTTTCAATGCAATCTCCTTTTTCCTCCCCTTCTGGAATACCCATGACTCGGATATTTGAGCGCTTAAGGTTATCTGCTATCTCTCTCAGATTTTCTTCAATGTCTTTGATTCTTTTTTCTTTTTTCTTGTCTGCTTGTGTTATTTCAAACAGCCCATCTTCAAGTTCAGAGGTTCTCTCTTCAACTTCCACAAGCCTGCTGGTTAAACTCTCCATTGTGTTTTTTATTTGGCTTAATAACTTCTTCAGTTCGGCAAGTTCAGCCACATTTTTTTTCAGGGCATTGATTTCCTTGTACATTTCGTCTTTCAGGTCCTGTATACTTTTCCTCATTTCATCATGCTGTCTAGCTGAGTTTTCTTGTATCTCATTCAGTTTCTTTAGAATTCTCACTCGAAATTCCTTGTCAGTCATTTTAAGGGCTTCTTGTTCTATAGGATCTAGAGCTTGAGATTTATTATCTTTTGGTGGTGTACTCTCTTGATTTTTCGTATTTCTGGTATCTTTTCTTTGATGTTTATTCATTGTGGCAGGGTGTTTCACAGTCCACAAGTTTGACACTAATGACTGACTAAGTTGTTGCTGTGGTTGCCAATTTGATATGGCTACCTCAGTGACTCCCTGTTCCATGTGCTCTAGCCCGGGCTGCTGGGATGTGCCGAGGTACCGCAGAGCATGTGGTTTCTGCGGTGCTTCCCCTGCAGGATGTCTCCCTGCTCTGTGTGCGCTAGGCCGGGCTTGGGATGGAGCCAGGTGGCAGTGGTGAAGCCTACCTGCTTCTGGATCATGCGGCAGCGGCCCCCCCACAGGGTGTGTGGACTCTACTGAGCTTCTATCTCCCTTGCTGGATGACTCTGTGCTCCGTATACATTGGGCCAGGCTGCTGGATAGCAGCGGAAGCAGCGTGGACCCTGTGGAGTTCCTGCCTCCCCTGCCGGATGTCTCCCCACTCTGTGTGCACTGGGCTGGGCTGGGAATGAAGCTGGGTGGCGGCGGTGAATCCTACCTTTTGGATCACGCAGTGGGAGCCCCGCAGGGCGTGTGTTCTCCGTGGAGCTTCTGCCTCTCCCGCTGGACATCTCCCTGTCTCAGCCACGGGTTGATTCGCTTCCAGCTCCAGGGACAGGCGGTTGGGGGTGGGGAGTCAGAAGCCGCGGTCACCGCTGCAGCCCGGGGTGACACACGCCAGTTCAGGCCTCCATGTTTCCACGTCTGCGGCTGTGGCTGCGATGCGGGCCACGGCGCACAGGCGGGTTGCACGCGCGGGTTTGGGGAAGATTCCCGGTTCTCGGCAGGGTAAAGACACCTTTTCGAAGCCGTTCCTTTGTGCCGATTCTGCTACAGCTGGATCTGGCGTGGGGCCTCAGGCTGCTTCTGGGCAGGCACCAGAATGGAAGGAATGGACTTTTCCCTAGAGCTCCTGGAGGAAGTGTATCTTGCCAACACTTTGATTTCAGACTCTTGTCTTCAGAAAGTTTCTGAGGCTGGGAAGTCCAAAGTCCATCTTGTGGTGGTGGTGACAGTGACCCAGGGTCTCACATTGCAAGATAGTGGAAACCGAGAGACCAGAGAGCAAGAGAGAATCTTTAAAGAGGTAGTTAAGATTAGGGTGAGCCCTAATTTAACATAACTGGTATCTTTACAAGAAGAGGAGATATTAGGACACAGAACACAGAGGGAAAGAGCATGTGACAGACACAGGGAGAAGATGGCCATCTACAAGCCAAGGAGAGATGCCTCAGAAGAAACCAACCTTGCTGACAACTTCATCTTGGCCTTCTAGCCTTCAGAACTGTGAGAAAATAAATTTGTTGTTTACCCCACCCAGTCTGTGGGGCTTTATTATGGCAGCCCTAGCAAACTAACATAACCCTGAATGGGAGAAACTATAATCCCACTGTAAGATGAAACTGAGGTTCAGAAAGGCTTGCAAATAATCCAGATTTACAAAATTAGTGAGTGGTTTTCAGAATTTGGGCTTTCAGAATTTAGATAAAAAAAATTCCCATAGTCACTAAAAACATCAGTGTTAAGGACATGTGCATTGGAATTTCTAAAAGAATCTCGAAATTTTAATCAACACTAAACCTTACATCTAAATGGCCAGCAAATGCCAATTTAAGAAAAATCAGTGTTTTTAGAAATCTTTGATATAAAATGAGGAGTGTCTTCTACTACTTATTCTTTACCTCAAGTATCACATTCAGATCTCATGCTCATATAAACTAGAACAGTCCCGAACAAAGTGAGTCAAAGATGACTAAAGATGTTAGTAATCAGAAATAGCCAACAGGACTAGGGATGTCTCTTTAGAGATAGCTTTCTTCATTTTATGAGGAAAGAGGGAATAGATTAGTTTTGTATGATGCTGCAGGGAAGAAATGGGAGCAAACTCTTAGAAGGATAGATTTAGGCTCAAGCAAGGGTGGCTGAAGCACAGGGAAAAAAAGAGTCTTTAAGGGGTTTGGGGTCATTGTTGGGTGGAACAAATATTGTTCTGCTCACTTTTATCACAAAGCGTGTGTGAAGTTCTAGCCTTAAATTATTATTTTTATTTTTTTATTTTAACATTTACTTGTACATATTCGTGGGGTACAGTGTGTTATTTCAATACATCTAGCCTTAAATTATTGATGCCAGCTCTAAGAAGGCAATACTGCTTTCTAAAATTCCATTTGTGTTCATCACCAACAAAGGAATCCTGGTGAGACTCACTTTGAATTTCACCTGGTCTGGCCATAGATGAAGAGTCACTTCACACCTGCTAGTCTCCAACTGGCTCTGTATTGATTAATTACCCAAAAGAGAAATCATTCCTCAAGGGCCAGTTTTGTTTGATTTTTTCCCCCTAAATCATTCCACAGCAAGAAGCCTTTAGGCACAGATTGAAAACGTTTGTTCATGAGAGAGTGTGGGTGCTCTGTCATTAGGTAGAGTCTATGATTTGTTCAGTATTAAGTGCCAGAAACACTTAATAGAAATGGAAGTGGGAAATAGAGATTAAGAGCCGGTGCATATATGAATATCCCTCCCAGAAATGGTAAATGTACAGTGCCAAAATTAACTTCCTGCCAGCAATTGCTCCTGAGTTGAGATTAAATCCATGGATTCTGGATTCTGGATGGCTGTCTAGACTGACAAACAGTCTAGTGAAATTGAAACCAGGCAGATTTTCTTTTTCTATCAGATACTATTGTTTTTCTGCTATAGTCTTTGGTAATACTAAGTATTTGGTTTAGTAAAACAAAGTTTGTCTGGAATAACTGCTTTAGTACTGGGCGTTGACTTATATTCTAAATTTTCTAGTGCTAGATGATAGCTCTGTGTCCCATTAACTCTGAACTCTGGAAAGTGAAGCATGTCAAAGGCTTGTCATTGAACTAAAGTAACTTTGAAAGCCTGTGGCAGAGAAGCTTGCTCTTCCTCCCATATGTGACTTATGGGTCATAGGGATTAAGGCATGGATGTGCCTTCATTACTGTTCTGCCCAATTTTCCCATAAGATCTGGATGCCAGGGTGATTTTGGAAGCCACTCATTAAAAATGGCAGAGAGGCAAGGTGAGTCCCTAACCCTGAGAGGCCCAAGTTGATGACCCTCAGGCCCCAAGGCAACAACAGGCAGCTGAGTAACAGCAAAACTCTCTGCCACTGCTGCAGACACCAGCGTGGAACAAGTGGATCGTGAAAGTCTCTGCCACAATAATTAAACACCAATGGAGAGATACTAGAAATATGAAAAACCAAGAGAGTACAACACCACCAAAGGAATATAACAACTCTCAAGTTCTAGATCCTGTAGAACAGGAGGTTCTTGAAGTGACTGAGAAGAAATTTTGAGCAACAATTCTAGGGAAACTAAATGAGATACAAGAAGACTCAGACAACTCAATGAAATGAGAAAATGTATACAGGACCTGAGAGAGGAAATGTACAAAGAAATCAATGCCCTGAAAAAGAATGTAGCAGAGCTTGTGGAGCTGAAGGATTCTGCAATGAAATAAAAAAACAACACCACAGAGAGCTTAACCAGCAGACTAGAACAAGCAGAAGAGAGCATTCCTGACCTTGAAAATGGCCTGTTTGAAATAACACAGGTGGACAAATAAAAGAATAAAAAAGAATTTAAAAAATTGAAGAAAATATAAGAGAGATAACAGACAACCTTAAGTGCTTGAATATCCGAATCATGGGTTTTCCAGAAGGGGAGTAAAAAGGAAATGGCATTGAAAACATATTCAATGAGATAATAGCAGAAAACTTCCTGGGTATAGGGAGAGATACAGATCTTCAGATTCAGGTGGCTCAAAGATCCCCAAACATATTCAACCCAAAAAGGTCCTCTCCAAGACGTGTTATAGTCAAATTGGCAAAACTCAAAGACAAAGAGAGAATCTTAAAAGCTGCAGGAGAGAAGTGTCAAGTCACCTATAAGGGAGTTCCTATCAGACTAACATCAGACTTTTCATCAGATGCCCTAAAAGCCAGAAAAGAATGGGATTATATATTCAAAATACTAAATGACAAAAATTGCCAGCCAAGAATACTTTATGCAACAAGGCAAGTCTATCCTTCCAAAATGAAGGACAAATAGTATATTTCCCAGACAAACAAAAACTGTGGGAGTTCACAACCACACAACCAGCCTTACAAGAAATTTTCAAGGAGGTACTGGGTCTGGTACCTGAAAAACAACCATCACTACCATGAATACTCAAGAAAGAACTAAACTCACCAGTAAAATAAAAATGCTTACAATAAATAGAGAGAAAAAAGTTTATCTACCATTCCAAGACACCAACAAACACAGAAGACAAACAGTAAATTAGAAAGGAACAAAAGATATTTAAAACATCCAAACAAAAATCGGTAAAATGTCAAGAGTATATCAACACCTTTTAATAATAACTCTCAGTGTAAAAGGATTGAATTCCCCACTCAAAAGACACAGACAGACTGGATTAAAAAGATGGACCCAACAATATGCTGCCTTCAAGAGACTTACCTAATGTGTAAAGACACATATAGACTGAGTGAAAGGATGGAAAAAGATACACCATGTAAATAGAAATGAAAAACGAGCTGGAGTAGCTATTCTTATATCATATAAAATAGACTTTAAACCAAAAACCATAAAAAAGGCCACTATATAATGATAAAAGGATCTAACCAACAAGAAGACTTAACAATCATAAATAGATATACACCGAACATCAGAGCAGCCAGATTTATAAAGCAAACATTATTAGACCCAACCGAAGAGACTCATACCATAATAGTAGGGGACCTGAACACCCACCTCTCAACATTGGACAGATGATCTAGGCAAAAAACAGAGAAGCACAAGATCTAAACAACACTTTAAACCAATCTACAGAACATTTCATCCAATAACCTCAGAATATTCATTCTTCTCATCAGCACATGTAACGTTCTCCAGGATAGAACACATTAGGTCACAAATCAAGTCTCAACAAATTCAAAAAAATTGAAATTATTCCATGTATTTTTTCAGAGCACAATGGATTAAAACTAGAAATCAATAACAAATGAAACTCTGGAAACTACCCAAATGCATGGAAATTAAACAACATTCTACTTAATAACATATGGGTGCAAGAAGAAATTGAGCAGAAAGTCAAAAAATTTATTGAAACCAATGAAAATAATGACACATCACACCAAAACCTGTGGGATACTGTGAAAGCAGAACTAAAGGGGAAATTTATCACATTAAATGCTTACTTCAGAAGAATGGAAAGATGGCAAGTAAACAACCTAACACTTCACCTTAAAGAATTAGAAAAACGAACAATCTAAATCACTTCAGAAGAATGGAAAGATGGCAAGTAAACAACCTAACACTTCACCTTAAAGAATTAGAAAAACGAACAATCTAAATCCAAAGTTAGTAGATGGAAAGAAATAATTAAGATCAGAGCAGAACTAAATGAATAGAAACACCCCCAATGATACAAAAGATCAATGAAACAAAAAGTTGGTTTTTTGAAAAGATAAATAAAATTGACAAATGATTAGTAAGGCTAACTAAAAAAAGAAGACAAGACACAAATAACAAAAATTAGAAACAAAAAGGTGATATTACAACCAATACTTCAGAAATACAAGAAATCATTAGAGACTACTATGAACAACTATACTCCAACAAATTTGGAAATCTGGAGGAAATGGACAAATTTTTTGATGTACACAAACTACCAAGACTGAACCAAGGAGACATAAAATCTGGACAGACCAATAAAAATCAAAGAGATTGAAGCTGTTATCAGCAGTCTCCCAACAAAGAAAAGCCCAGGACTGCATTGCTTCACTCCAGAATTCTACCAAACCTTTAAAGAAGAATTAGTACCAATTCTCCACAAACTATTCCAAAAAATTGAAACAGAGGCCATTCTTCCAAACTCATTCCATGAGGCAAACATCACCCTGATACAAAACCAGGCAAAGATACAACAACAAAAAGAAAACATCAAGCCAATATCTTTGATAAATATATATGCAATAATCATCAATAAAATACCAGCTAACAAAATACATCAACACATACATAAAATTAAACACCATGATCAAGTGGGATTAATCCCAGGGATGCGAGGTTGGTTTAACATATGCAAATCAATAAATGTGATGCATCACAACAATAAAATCAAATACAAAAACCATATGATCATCTGTATAGATGCTGAAAAAGCATTTGACAAAATTCATCATTCATTCATGATAAAGACTCTCTATAAATTGGGTAGAGAAGGAAAGTATCTCAACAAAATTAAAGCCATATATGACAAACCTGCAGCTGATATCATCCTGAATGGGGAAAAATTGAAAGCTTATCCCTTAAGAATAAGAACTAGACAAGAAAGCCCACTCTCACCACTCCTATTCAACATAGTGTTGGAAGTATTAGCCAGAGCAATCAGAGAAGAGAAGGAAATAAAGGGCATTCAGATTGGAAAAGATGAAGTCAAATTGTCCCTGTTTGCAGATGATATGATCCTATATATAGAACAGCGTAAAGATTCTAGAAAATAACTCTTAGAGTTAATAAATGATTTCAGCAAAGTTGCAGGATACAAAATCATCACACAAAAACCGGTAGCATTTCTATACTCCAACAACGTGAACTAGCAGAAAAAGAAATCAAAAAGCTAGCACATTTACAATAGTCACCAAAAAAATAAAATACCTAGGAATGAATTTAACCAAGGGTGTGAAAAATCTCTATGATGAAAACTACAAACCACTGCTGAAAGAAATTAAAGAGGACACAAGAAGATGGAGAGATATACCATGCTCTTGGATTGGAAGAATTAACATTGTGAAAATGTCCATACTGCCCAAAGTGATCTACAGATTCAATGCAATCCCCATCAAAATCCCAATGTCATTTTTCTCAGAATTGGAAGAAACGATCCTGACATTAATATAGTACAACAAAAGACCACGAATAGCCAAAGTAATCCTGAGCAAAACAAGTAAACTGAGAGGCATTACAACACTACCTAACTTTAAACTATATGATAGTAATGAAAACAGCATGATACTGGCATAAGAACAGACAGACAGACCAATGGAACAGACTAGAGAACCCAGAAATCAACCCATGCACCCACAGCCATCTGATCTTCGACAAAGGCATCAAGACTACACACCGGGGAAGAGACTGCCTCTTCAGTAAATGGTGCTGGGAAAATTGGACATTCATAGAAAGGAGAATGAAACTAGACCCATACCTCTCACCTTATACCCAAATCAACTCAAAATGGATTAAAGAAGTAAATATACATCCTGAAACAATAAAACTCCTTCAACAGAACATAGGGGAAACACTCCAGGAAGTGGGGTTGGGTATATACTTTATGAATACGACCCCCAAAGCACAGGCAACCAAAGGAAAAATAAACAGATGGGATTATATCAAACTAAAAATCTTCTGCACAGGAAAAGAAACAATTAACAGAGTGAAAAAACAACCAACAGAGTGAGAGAAAATGTTTACAAAATATACATCTGACAAAGGATTAATAACCAGAATATACAAGGAACTCAAACAATTTAACAGCAAAAAACCAAGTAACCCAATTAAAAAATGGGCAAAGGAGCTGAACAGGCATTTCTCAAAGGAAGATATATGAATGGCCAACAGACACATGAAAAATGCTCAACATCACTTAGCATTCGGAAAGTGCAAATCAAAACCACTTTCAGATACCGTCTCATTCCGGTTAGGATGACTAAGATCCAAAAGACTGTGAATGATAAATGCTGGTGAGCATGCAGATAAAAGGGAACCCTTCTACACTGTTGGTGGGACTGCAAAATGGTGCAGCCTTTATGGAAAATGATATTGAGGTTCTTCAATTACAGATAGATCTACCCTATGACCCAGCTACTCCACTGCTAGGTATATACCTAGAGGAATGGAAATCATCATGTCGAAGGGATACTTGTACTCCCATGCTTACTGCAGAGCTATTTACAATAGCCAAGAGTTGGAACCAGCCTAAACGCCCATCATTGGATGAGTGGATAAGGAAACTGTGATATATATACACAATGAAATACTACTCTGCTGTAAAACAGAATGAAATACTACAATTCTCAGCAACATTGAGGGACTTAGAGAAAATTATATTAAGGGAAATAAGCCAGGCACAGATAGAGAAATACTGCACTCACTTATTTGCGAGAGCTAATAAAAATAAATAAATAAATGAGAAGGAAAAAAAAGAAGACACAACAATTGCGATAATTCCTTGAACTTGTTAAGACAAGTGAACAGATGTGATGTTGATGGGGGGAAGGGAGGGAGGCAAAGGAGGTATTGGTAAAGCGACATGAAAATCAACTACATTGTACATTGATAAATTTAAAAAATAAATAAGTAAATAAGGTAAAGAAAAAAATAAAAATAGCAGAGATTTCATCAGCTTGCACTACTGAATGACCCTGGAGAGCAGAACATGACCTTCTCCCCCTTCTGCTAACCAGAAAAGCTACAGTGAACTCTGTGAAATAAAGTTTTATAGCGTTAAGGCACTTGAATTTTGGTGTTTACTTATCACATCAGTCGGCATTAGTTTAACTAATTCAGGTCCTGTAGTAATGATGTTGACTCTCGGAGAGATGTTGACTCTCGGAGAGATTTTTAGTCAGTGCTGCTAAAAAATCCCAAAGTAACAAAACACCTCACCCTAGGTGACACTGAGAAATCTGATGAACAGAGTAATGTTAGAGAGAATAGTTTTTAGACTTTAAGATTTTCAAACTTTGAATTTTGAATTCACAAAAGAAAGAAAATTTGACTTGGGGCTTTAATTTCTTTGAGTTTAACTTGCAAGAGGGCTTAATCTTGAGCTTTAAATTCTCACTGGGATGGCTTTTTATTAAAATTTTGCAAATTTCCAGTGTTGGTGTTTTATTATTGGAGTATATTTTATTTTGATATTATTATTTAGTCTCATTGCAGGACATTTGAAATGTAGTACTAGACAGTGTTTCTAAAAAAGCATGGAATTGGGAAATGGAAAACAGTTGTTTTTCGGCTGTTTGTATAAAATAGCCTTGGTCTTAGTTTAATCAATATATGGTTTTAATCCAGATCACAGCCTTCTGGGAGCAAAATCTAATTGCTCAGTATGTCTTCTCAGGAGGAAAAGTGGTTGGTGTTGGGGCGCATCCTTGGGGTGGTGGACACAGAACTGCTTTCCTCCCCTCGGGATGATGGCAACACCCCTGGTCAACTATAGGATTAATAGTTAAACCCAGTGGGTAAGAGGAAGCTGGGAAATGTTGGAGTGGGAAATGCTTTTCCATAACTCTTGATTTCCATGATGGAGGATTTTCTGTAAACACTCCTGGCCCATTAACTCTACCCTTGGGAAGGTTGTGCATTTGGAAAGAATAACTAAGCATGCGTGGCTCAGTCCCTCTCCTTCCTCTTGGGAGAAACCAGAAGATCAGGAGGCCCTCTCTACTCCTCCATGGACAGGCAGCTCCTCCTCACCCCCTCACCACTCCTGAGGAAGTGTGCTGGGTCCAATGCTGCCATCCAGGTTGGTGAGTCTTATTTCTGGCCTAAGTCATGTCTTCCAAGTTGCCTTCATTTGGTATTCAGGGAGATATCTTGATTTTCCCTCTGCCATTTCTTTGTTTGGTTTATCAAATTATTCAATTTGAGAAACCTAGGCATGGAAGAGGCTTTCTAAGTTTTGTAATACCTCAGAGATTCCAACAGTTACCCAGAAATAAGGTCCAATGTGAAGTTTCTCTCTTTGTACTATGAATATCAATTATTTTTCTATTAAAATATATGGCTTTTCCTTTGGGTGAAGATAGGCACCTTAAGGTCTGAAAATCCCTGTGATCTTGATAATATCTCCTTTAATTTCAATGGGTTTCAAGAAAATATTGGTTATATGTAGAATCAGCAATCTGTCATTACCCAGGGCAAATCCAGGGTATGACTTTGGAGCCCTGATCAATGCAAGATTTTGGTGCCCTGCACACCTGCCACACTTACATAACTAAAAATAAATAAAAAAAAAATTAGACTGTAGAATAACAGTAATAGTAAACTTGTACAGTCTTTATTACATGCCAAACACTCTGTTAAGTGTTCTGCACACATTAAATCATTTACTTCTCATAGCAAACCTGTGACATAGGTTCTATTTTTATAACCATTTTATATATGAGGAAACAGCTAGTTCATGGTAGAGCTGGGACACAGCCCTGGTAGGTTGACTCCAAAGTCCCTGCTCTTAAGTGTTATGCCGTACTGCTGCTAACAATAAAATTATACCAGTAAAGCACATGTGAGGATGTTCAACAAAGTTCTGTTCTTTCCCCATGATACCTCTGTTGGTTTTTATTTTGAAATACACGTACTGAATGAAGGAAATGGTTAATGGACTTCTGTGGTCAGCACCCAAGGACGTGTTCACTTGGTGAACTCGCAGACGAGTTAACCAAAAAATGCCAAGGATTGCAAACAATCCTTGAGAACACTTGAAGTTGTGAGAACACTTTCTTGTGATGTTCCCAGGAGATGCAATATAGATAACCAAGTGCTTGAGAAGGGAGGTAGCGGCCTTCTGCTCTTGAGAAAAGTATGACAGAATTTATGCATTAATGCTTATCTTGCATGCACAAGCTTGCTAAATGTAATAAAAGCTGTAACAGCGGCTGGGTCAGTGCTATTTGCCTGAGAGAGCAGTGGCCCCCCGCTCTTCACCTGCATCTTGTCTGCTGCGTCTTCCTTCGTGTCTCCGATCATTTTAATCAACAACTGAATTCCATAAATCAGTCTCTCTCACAGTTTTTCTCTCTCTTTCTCCCTTTCTTCCTCCCTTTGGTGTTATTGTTTTGCAGGACTTTGTCTTAGTCCATTCAGGCTGCCACAACAAAATGTCATAAACTGGGTAGCTTATAAACAATAAAAATTTATGTCTCATAGTTCTGGAGGCTGCAAAGTTCAATATCAAGGCAGATTTGATGTCTGTTGAGGGCACACTTCCTGGCTCATAGACAGCACCTTCTTGCTGTGTCCTCACATAATGAAGGGGCTTTTCATGAAAGGGAGAGTGACATGGTGCGAGTCACTTTGGGGCCTCTTTCATAAGGGCACTAATTCTATTCATGATGGCTCTGTCCTCACCTCCCAAAGGCCCCACCTCCTAATACCATCACCTTGGGAATGAGGATTTCATATATGACTCTTGGGGGGACACAGACATTTAGATCATAGCAGACTTTAAGTGTGTTCTCAGTCTAGCTATTGGGGAATCCAGTAGTGGTGCTGAGCGAAGACTTGAGTTCTCAGCGCTGAGTATACGTATAATAAAAGTGTAATAGAAGGGACTATTGGAGTGGAAGAGCACATACTCCATTCTTTGCTTCCAAAGCTAAAAGAGAAGCATGTCACTTGTAAATCTTTTGACTTTTTTTTTTTGCAACACTTTGAATTCATATAATTAAAAAAAATCCCTCTATCCTTTGATCAACCTGAGCCCAGTGGTTTCTACATATGTTTCTCATTTTTCTCCCTCTAGTTTATTTGAATTATTGTATTAATTATCATTCTTTTAAGAGTCCTATCCATTTTCAGGTTCCAAGTGTTATTGTACAAATTTGTGGCACTGAGGTCTTCATCACAGTCTTGTCTCGGCTTCGAATCTGTTGAGCAGTGAGCAGCCCGCGCATTAACATTTAGAATACCCTCGCTGACACAATGGCCTGGCCATTAGCCTTACAAATGTAATCAAATCTATTAACACCTTTATAGATCAAGTTTATTTCTTCTGTATGGAAAGCAGTTCAGGAGGAATGGTCCAAAGGAACAAAGGGGCTGGCATCTAGTGAGTATGGATGAGGGAGTTTTCCCCTTCCAATTGCCTCACAAATCACGGAGAGCATTTTTTGTTTAGCAATAAACTCTCAAGCTGAAACTTGGGCTGAATGTAATTTTCTTTGGGGTGAGATAAGGATGGGTAGGGAAATTAGTTGTTCGGGAATGAAGACGTATAAAAAGAAAGAACTTTTTTTTTCAGTACAATTTCTGGCTGGAATCTCTTGGGGCACCCTACTGTAATACTTGCCATTGAGGTCCACTGTCTTGTCAAAGATAATTCTGAAATCAGAAATTTTTTTATTGCTACATTATGAAGGAAGGTTTCCTACTTGTGCTTTATGTGTGGAGAGGTATTTTGTACATTATGAGCTTGTATTTCATCCAAGTTTTGCTGACATTTACATAAAAAGAGAGTGGAAAAGTAAGTATTCAGGCAGAAGAAGGGAAGTTGGGTGATGGAATTCGTTTAACAATTCGGAGAACTGCAATTTTATGGTGGTGTTGGCTTTCCATGCCATAGCAACACGTGGCCACTAGAGGTCAGTAAAAGGCAAGCGAATGAGAAAGCTTTCCAGCAGGAAGTTACTCCACACCCAGATGGTTTCTCGTACACTCGCATTTTAAAAGGCTTTCTTTTAAAAAGGACTGAAAAAGTGATATGTAAGATTTCATGGGAGAGGAGAGCAAAATAAAGAACTTCACCGCCCCCCCCCCAAATGTGAAAAAAAGTGTTCGAAGAGATACCACAGTAGAGAACCTTTCTTTTGCTATTGCTATGTAATAGTGAAAAGGGATATTTACCTTCACGGGGGTTTGGGTTTTAACTGGTGTGATAAAACCTATTGCACACATCTAGCGTCTTCCTGCAGTGTGGGAAGGCATTTCCCTCCTCCCGCCCCAACAGCGGATTTTACTTTACTTACCTCAGTGGCATTTATTACATTGTTAATTTTTCACACACCTTTCTCTTGTACTAGTTTGCAAGCTTCTTGGTGACAGCAATCTGATCTCAGGTATTTTTAAATCCTCAATACTTGGACATTGCTTGACTAGAACACTGTAGGCAGTCACAAAATATCGTGGAACATATATATGAATCAATCCATAGTGTTTTCATTATTATTATTTACAAAGAACAATAGTATTTGTGTGTATGTTTCCTTTTTATTCTTTAGAGAATTTAAAGCGAATAAACAGCTACATGTTATCTTTCTTTTAATATCATCCAAAACCATTATGTCTTAATTTTGTATTTACTTTTCAATTTTGGGTTACATTCAGAACTAAAAACTAATGTTTTCAGATCTAAAATTCAGGAGAAAAAAGATCACTGTCACTTTAACCATAACCAGTTTTCTTGCATAAAGTCAAGAAGGATTTCAGAGCTTTTCAAATTGATGGGTGTTAGTCTGGCAAGCAGTGAATTCTGGCTCTCAATTCTCAAGTTGTCAGACTATTTCACAGACGTGCTGCATGATGGAAGGCTATTGAATATTACTCAGACATTGACCATTACGTTATTTTCTTCTGGCAAGCATTAAGCACTTTTCCTTTAAGATAGGCTTCTGCTGTTTTCTCCTTGCTTTGTGTATTTGGAAATCCTATAGAGGAAGCAAGAACCCAGTCTGAAAACCAGAGCACTCTCAGCTTTGGCATCCACCTCTCTCATGGTAGGTGGCTCAACGTGGTGCCTTTGAACACGCAGCCCCAGTGGGAACCCTATTATCTGCTAAATATTTCTGGAAATGTTTATACAGAACATGAAGCACAGCAGGCTTCCCCCCCACCCCTACACTGACAACTAAGCCTTTGAAATGGCAAATGCATAGACCTCCTAAGCTCCTCCACTTGGCCCCTGCTGTTGACATTTTCAAAGTTAACATATAAAATGATTCTATTGAAAAAATATTTTTGAAGATCTTAATGCCCAAACTTTATCAAGATTCACAAATTAGCTCGAGGATGACATTTGACTTAGAGAGTGGTAATTTAAAATGAAAATCTGATTACATTCAAACAGATCCCATTATGACATCCAGAAAATATTGTCCAAGCCTCCTCTTGTTCAGTTGAGGCTGGTTTTTTACTTTCTGATATCATTTGCAGACACATAGTCCTAATACGGTAGAGCTACATAGCCCTTCAGAGGCCTTCTCGTAGAACAACACCTTCGCTGTAGAGGTAAGGAAATCAGGGTTCTTGGAGGATACTTGAAATAACTCCAGAGATGATACATCTGAGTACTTTTTGGGTAACTTTTCCCCGACCAGTTTAATTAACTCATTTGAGGTACGATAATTGAGAATGGTGTGAACGGTGTCTGATTCTATCACAAAGTCATACCATCTCGGTATCATGAGGTATCATTCTCCTTTCTCTACCTTTTCTTTTCCTCTTTAGTCTTGAAAGAAGGTAAATGTGGGAAAAGAAATGTAATATGTACAAAGAAAATTAAATCTGATTTCAGGGTGGAGGTAAGTATGAGTAAAGATGGGCTAAACAGAGTGTCCTTCAAAGCTTCTCCCAAGAAGTGTGTAAAAAGTAGTAGCAGGCTGACTAAGCAAGGCTGAAGTTCCTTGGTGATAATGGGAGAGAGGTTGCTTTACTGTAAAAAATTTTTCAAAGACATTTTTTTTTAGTTCCCTCTTAAGTTTACAGAAAAATTGAGAGAAGGTACAGAGATTCCCATATTTCTCCTTTTCCCGCACATGCCCAGCTTCCCTCATTATCAATGTCCCTCACCAGAGCGGTACATTTGTTATAATTGATGCACTACGCTGACACACACCATAATTACCCAGAGTCCAGAGTTTACATCAGAGTTCACTCTTGGTATTATGCATTCTATAGGTTTGGACAAATGCATAATAACCTGTATCCACCATTATAGTACCACACAGAGTATTTTCACTGCCCGAAAAATTCTGTGTTCTGCTATTCATCTGGACCCCACCACCCCTCAACCCCTGGCAACCACTGATCTTTTTACTGCCTCCATAGTTTTGCCTATTCTAGAATGTCATACAGTTGGAATCATATGGTATATAGCCTTTTCAGATTGGCTTCTTTCACCTAGTAAGATGCATTTAAGATTCTCTCATGTCTTTTTTTTTTTTTTTTCCTTTTTGTCTTTTTTCATGTCTGGCAATGGATCACAACCCTCAGTGTCGCGCCCGTACCGGACCGGGACTGGCAACGGGATCACAACCCTAGGTGTTGCGTCCGCACCTCGCTCAACCAGTGAGCGGGAACCGGTCTGCATGTGGGATCCGAACCTTCGGTGGGAGCGCTGCCGTGCTCCCAAGCGGCGCACTGTAGCAGTGCGCCACTGGGCCGGCCCTCTCATGTCTTTTCACGGTTTGATAGCTCATTTTTTTAGCACTGAATAATATTCCATTGTCTGATGTACCACAGTTTATTTACTCACTTACGTACTGAAGGACGTCTTGGTTGCTTCCAAAATACTTTGTGTGATACTACAATGCTGAATATAGACCATTATGCATTTGTCCAAATGTATAGAATGTACAACACCAACAGTGTTGGTAATTATGAGTAAAGCTGTTATAAACATCCATGTGTGGGTTTTTGAGTGGACATAAGTTCCAATTTCTTCGGGTAAACAAGGAAAGCAATTGCTGGATCCTATGCCATGTTCAGCTTTGCGAGAACCTGGCTGCTTTATTTTTGATGGGAAGAGTGATAATTGCCAAGAATACAGGGCACTGTCTCAGAGCCATAGGTAATGTACTTTCTGTTCATTCCAACTCAAAATTTTTTTTACCAGGCACTGTTATAGAGCACTGAACAAAACAGTCTCTGTTCTTATGGAGTGTACATTCTTATGGCAGCAGATAGACAATGAACAAATAAGACGTAAGAAGTGCTAACCAAGAACTATTAAGCAAGACAAGACAGACAAAGAGTGATGGCAGGGGTGGGGTGATGTTTTATATTGGGTGGTGGTCTTGGGTATTGCAATGGAAGGCTCAAAAGCCTGTAAAGTTGCTCACGCTTTCCTCTGGAGAGTAGTCTGTTTTCACAGAAAGAAAAATTGGAGTCTCTGTAGCTTCTGTGGCCTGTTCTATCAGCTCGTACCAGGCAAGATCCAACCCCCTCTCCCAGCCCTTAGCCTCCACAGTCAGCCTCCCCTCCTCTCGTGTCCCACCCTGAAATGAACTCGTCCGGTTCCCACTATAGCCACGTCCTGGATGCAACATCAGCCGGACTTGCCTAGTTTTGCTCGTTTGTGACTCACCTGGAAGAGACTGCTACTAAAAGCATTTCTGGAAAATGAGGGTCAAACAAATTTGAATTAGGTTGCGAATCTGGCTGAGAACCTGGAATAACAATAAATATAGAAAATAAATCCATGGCTCTTCTGCCCATATTGTTGAAGAATCTTAAGATGGGGAGCCAGGAAGGTGAAATGTTCCCCTCAGGTTTAGGTTTATGTCAGTTTTCCAGCTAGAGAACTTGTGAAGAAAATTAGTCATACTATTTTTAATTTTAATTTTTTCATTTTGGTGAATCCTCATGGAGTTCATGAGAAGAGATTTTGTTTAAAATTGTCTTTTTGTATAGATTAAGTTGGTAGCTCTTGTGTGTAATTTTAAAGACATTAGAAAAGACAGCGACTTCCCAAAATGACTCTCCTATAGGATGTCCATCTATTCTTCTTTCGGCATATATTTTCTCTGAATAAATATTTATTCAAAAAATAACTTACTATAGCTATTGTTTTAGGTAGGCTTTGTCCCTAACTAAAAAGTAGGGCATCCTGGGAAGTGTGGGACATTAATTGTTGCCAGTTGTTTATACTTTATTCTGACTAGGCTTCAGATTTTTATCTGTGACAATGTTTGTTGGTGAATAAAGAGGTGAAGAGATCTTAATATTACAGAGCATGAGAAGGAACAATGAGATGTCCCATTGGGAATGGAGAACAAGAGACAAAGTTCCAATTTTGGTGAAGATCAGGATGTTCTTTGATTCTGTTCTTTGATATTCATTCTCTTCATATTTTAACTCATGCCTGTATACAAGTTTAATCTTCAAAATATTTAATAACTGGTATATTAGTCGATAGTAATATAACGTACTGCAACCAGAGTTCTCCAGAGAATCAGAACCAATAAGATATGTATGAGTATAGATAAGAGATTTATTAGGACCTGGCTCAATTGAATATGGAGGCTGAGAAGTCTGACAATATGACATTTGCAAGCCGAGGAACCAGGAAAGTCAGTGGTGTAATTCAGTCTGGGCCCAAAGGCCTGAGAAGGGTGGGGGGTTGGGGGATGCTGATGTAAGTCTCAAATTCCAAAGGTCTAAGTACCAGGAGCTCTGTGGAGAAGGTGGATGTCACAGCTCATGAAGACAGAGAGAATTTGTCCTTCCTCTGCTTTCTTGTTCTATTTGAGCCCTCAACAGATTGTATGACGCCTGCCTGTATTGATGAGAATGGATCTTCTTTACTCACTCCACTGATTCAAATGCTAATCTCTTCCCGAAACATCCTCACAGACACACCCAGAAATAATTTGCTACCAGCTATCTGGACAGCCCTTAGCTCAGTCAAGTTGATGCATAAAATTAAACATTACAACTGGTACAGCACTGAAATCAACTGACTAGAACAGATACTGTGAATACCCAGTATTGCTAAACCAGAGGGAGAGTTGAATATCATTCTTTCTGTATTTAGCTTTGATTTCATGGTTATAAAATAAGTTGAGAGGGGCAACAAAGAATAACTCATTAATAAGCAAACTAGAATGAATAAAATATAATGACCTAAATAATGAGATACATCTTCCCTGGCCTTAGTTACCAGGTAAGCTGAGCTAGCTACCTTTGAGCTTTCGTGGATGCTTTCTTTTTCAGGCTTACTATTTTTTGACTTGTGATTGTCTTATAAACAATATAGTGATTGTTTAATAATAATTTTGCTGGTGTTAGTTTAGACTAGCGACTCTTATTTGTAATAGAGTTTTCAATCTCAGGGATCTTTAACAACTTGTTACGTACAGGTGGTATTGTATTTGATTTGCATTAAAAAGTTAAGATGTATTCCCAGTATCAATTTTTTATGAGTTTTAGAAAGTTCAGTATAATTTCATCTGATATTTGTTAATTATTAATGACCATGGTAGTTAGCAACTTGAAGTTACCAAGACATTGATATTTAGCATTAAAATGTACAGAAAAGAATAAAGTATTTAGAATGATGCATATTTTATATGCCCCTGTCATGTTAGAAATGACCACTTTGTTATTTTCATTTGAGAAACAGTGTGATGTAGAGAAAAGCTCAATAGTCTAGGAGTTCAGGGACCTAAGATTCCTTTTAGCTGTAATATATATATAGCTTTATATATATATAATCTATATATATATAAAGAAAAGAAAAAGAGAAAGAGAAAGAGAGAGTTCTGTCACATAGTATTTAAGTTTCCCCATAGTGGGAAGTAATGTAAGCCAAAATGCTCTTATTGTATTTATTATAATTAAGAAAGTCATACTGTCTAGTTTTGTGCCTGAATAATTTAAAGATTATGGTGAGCATATCTTGATTTTGTCTGCTCAGTATCACTCCCGTTGTTGTGGAAGGGCTTTCAATTATGGGGTCCTGATCCCTTGCCATAGTTTTGGAGATATAATCTAGACTACTCTAATACTCTAGCCAGTGATCGGTCCATGGGTGATTCTGGCCAATTTGATTTTTTTGTGGGATTGATACATGGAAGTTAGAAGAGATTACTTTCTTTTGGGGTTGCCAACCTAGAAAAATGTAAATTTAGAGCTTCTTTTGGCCATTGCTATGGAAACAAGATTACAGACTCAATTTAAAGACAAGGCATTCATAAGAACTGCATGGCAGGGAAGAAGAAAATGAGGGTTTGACATCTAGATGTGGGGACCACCACGACCTGGTTCTTAACACATCACATCTATAGGCATTTTTATAACTGAGCATAACACAAGATGCATCTAAGGTTTGCTTTGTGGTCAGCAGGGTATGAGGACCTTCCTAACACTCAGGTAAGGAAGAAGAGGTGTTCCCACTGCCATCAGGAGAGGGGAGTCAAACCGGTCATAAACTAGCAAACCTTACAAAGGCTATTTGAAAGGGATCTCAATAATTTGAGAGAAGTCACAGTATTTATCCAGGAAAACATTTAGGATTTATAAAACATCACAGTATTTGTTCAGGGGAGTCAAAATTAAAAATCTCCTTGTTAGTTGAGATTTATAACCTTCATAAAATGTGAGATGAAATTCATTTGATTAGATAGAGGCTGACTTCTGTGCCATCATCTTCCTCATCACATAAAAAAGTCTGAGTAAAATTAGAAAGAATAAAGCCCAGCAGAGACTGAGAAGAGTCTGGAAAGAGACATGGCTGGAAAAGAACAAAGCCCTCCTTGAGCATATTATTTCAGGCCCCAGGCCCATCTGGGAATTATTCTCTGAGGCTCTAGGATTACCATGTTTATGAACCAATTTCCCCTTCTGCTTATGCTATTTTAAGTTATGTTTCTGCCACTACTTGGACAATGAAGAAAAGTAGAGAATGACTTCACCTATCTTAGAAACCTGAAAGTTGAACCCCTCTTTTTTTGATGCACAGATTTGCATGAGACACCTATAGCTCTGATGGCTTGGTTTAGGAGGAGAGAGGATCAGTCATTTTTTCATGAAGCTGGATGAGTCACTTCTTTTGTTTGAGCTGCCCAGATTGATGCTGCTGTGTGTAAGACTTATACTTGTTCCAGCCTGAGTCCAAGTCTCTACAGTGAATTGAACTATCAAAATCCAAAGTTCTGATTGATGATATTATCGTACTGATACTGTTGTCTTGTGGAGAGATCCTTGCTTTGTAGGGAACAGCCCCTCCCCAGACACACAATTACTCTCGAGGCATGGTAAAATTGTGAAGCATGTGAAGCATGCTTTGGCAGCCCTTGTCCTTTCCTTTTTCCACTCCTTTAATCATCATCTACCAATATCGTCAACAAGTTAGCAATAGGTCTTTTCATCAGGATTCAAGACACTTGCACTGGGTCCCTAGTTCCAAATATATACCTTTTTACTTCTGCCCAGTCTACTTACTATGCCCTTTAAAATACATATTTTTTGAGTTATGTGGAAAGATGGTAAACTAGTTTTATATAATAGTAAGCTTAGATAGTATGACTCTCCCTGTATCCTGTTGCCCAGGGTTTCCCAGCCTCAGTGCTGTTGACATTTTGAAACAGATAACTGTTTGTTTTGGGGGCTGTCCTATGCGTTGTTTGTTGTTTAGCAGCATCCCTAACAATTGGTAGCATCCTCCCAGTCATGACCATAAAATTTCTCCAGATATGGTCAAATGTCTCGTGAGGGACACAATCTCCCCTGGGGCTGAGAAGCGCAGTTCTAGATCAACTCAGCTTTAGAACACCCCAGTTTTTT
The DNA here is from genome assembly GCF_000696425.1 of Galeopterus variegatus. Classification (NCBI taxonomy): domain Eukaryota; kingdom Metazoa; phylum Chordata; class Mammalia; order Dermoptera; family Cynocephalidae; genus Galeopterus; species Galeopterus variegatus. The sequence continues at coordinate 724,665 of NW_007726229.1, read as the reverse complement.
GCCATTTCTGTACTCAGAGGATAGGATGAGGCTATGTTTGTCTTGCTCACCTCTGAGTTTCCAAAGTCTAGAACTGTGCTGGATACATAGTAAGCACTAAGCACCTGTTGACAGGCCAACTGACTCTCATTTTGAGAAATAAGCCATATATATATATATATATATTTTTTAAGCGTCACCTTTGTTTTGGAAATGGATCCTGAAGAGACCTCTTTCAATCTCAGTCTGTCCGTCTCCACATGCACATGCATGTATGTGTATGTATACACATGTATATATACATATGAATATTTTATATATATGCGATATAAATGTGGATACTTGCACGTATACATATACACACATATGTATTTGTGCACACACACATCTCTCTCTTTCCGTCTCTCTGTAGAGAGAACTATTACTTCAGAATCCATGTTAGAGACTAAAGTAATGGCCAAAAAAAGGTGGATTGCTATATGAGTATAAATATATACTCGTATGAGAGGGTACTTCAAAAAGTTCACAGTAAATCGAAAAGAGAGTGTAAATCCTTCCATGAGCTTTTTGAAGACTCCTCATGTGTACATGTTCTCTATATAAACATGCACATACATGTATGTATGTGTCCATACACGCCTGCACAAGTATATGTATGTATATATATATATTCAGTTGTCGTTGCTGTTGTCATTGTTGCTCATTTGGGAACCCATTCCTAAGGGCTCTGGTTAGAGGCAGTTCTGGATAAAGTTAACGTGGGAGAAGTTAAGATAGAAAATAAACTATTTATTGCTCTCTCTCTCTATATATATATATAAAGACAATCTGTATAATTAATAAAGGACTCTTAACTAAAATAAATGTGGCTCTGGCTACTTGCACCGGCTAGAATATTTCTGTCTCCTTTCTATCTAAACCCTATTCATCCCTCAAGACTTCCATGTTTGCAAAATTCCTTGACAGAGTTGTGTATACTTGTTTTTTTCTCAATTTTTCTCTTCTATTGCCTCTTAATATCACACTAATTAGTTCTCCCCCTTTACTCCATTGAAACTGTTCTAAAGTCCTCCATTTTGCTAAATGCAAAAATCAATGCATCATTCTAGATTCATCGATTCCTTTGACATGGGTGATCACTCCTTCCTCCCTGAAGCACTTTCTCCACGTGGCTTGGAGGCATCACACTTTTCTCGTTTTAAGCTGCTTTTTTGCTCCTTCTTAGTTTCCTTTGTCAATTCCTCCACTTCTCTCTGACCTCTTAATGTTTGAGTCATCTGGGGATCAGCCCTTGAATTTTCCTTCTCTATCTACTCTCGCTCATCCAGTTTCACATCTGAATGTTGAATTCCCAAACTTTATTTCCAGTCTAGACCTTTCCCCTGAATTCCAGACACGTATGTCTAACTACCTATTTGACATCTCCACTGGGACTTCTAGCAGGCATCTCAAAATTAACATGTATACAGCTGAGTCGAGCTTTCCCCTAAGGCCTGCTTCACCTGCTTTCTTCCCGTCTCCATATGCAGCAATCCCATCCTCTTTTTGCTCATGCTGAAAACTTTGGAGTCATCCTGGCTTTTTTATTTTTCTCCTATCCAATCCTGTCAGCTTTACCTTAAAATCTAGCTAGATTCTGACCACTTCCCACCACTCCCACTGTCACTTCCCTGGTTCAAGAAAGCACTCTTTTGTGAGAATTATTTCAAAAGCCTCCTAACCGTCTTCCTGCTTCCACTCTTGATCTCTGCAATCTCTTCTCAAACACATTAGCCAGAGTGTTCTTTTTAAAATAGAAGCTGGATCATGTCATTCCCCTACTCAGGGGGGTTTTTCTACCTCACCTGGAATAAGAGCTTTAAGTCTTTAAAGTGTCCGGCAAGGCCGTTCCTGATCTGGGCCTCTGTTACTTTTCTGACCTCAACTCCTGTTCTTCCTCTTCACTCCCTCCACTCCAGCCACGCTCGCCTTTTGCTGGATTTTGAACATGCCAGGTACATTTTTATTTCGGGCTCTCGGTATTACTGCTCCTTCTGCATGGAATGCTCCACACCCAGGAAACCACACAGATTCCCCTCTCACTTACTTTAACTCAAGGTCAGCAAACTTTTCTATAGAAAGGGCTAGATAGTAAATATTTTATGGTTTGCAATCATAAGGTCTCTGTCACAATTTCTCAACTCTGCTGTAATAGTGCAAAAGCAGCCACAGACAATACGTAAATGAATGAGTATGACTATGTTCCCATAAAATTTTATTTATGGACACTTAAATTTGAATTTCTCCTAATTTTCATGTGTCATGAAATATTATTAGTCTTTTGATTTTTTTCAACCATTAAAAAATGTCAAATCTATTTTAGCTTATTGGCCATATATAAATAGATGATGGGCTAGATTTGGCTTATGGGCCATAGGATGCTGACTCGTAGTTAAACTCTAATTAAATATCACCCCTCAGTGAGTCCTTCTCTAATTATGCCTTTTGACATTTCACCCCTTATTTTCTTATTTTTTAAATTTATTTTTATTTTTTAATTTTATTTTGTCGATATACGTTGTGGTTGATTAATGTTGCCCCTTACCAAAACCACCTTCCCTCCTCCCTCTCCTCCCTCCCCCCCACAAAATGTCCTTTCTGTTTGCTTGTCTTATCAACTTCAAGTAATTGTGGTTGTTATATCTTCTTCCCCCCCCCCCCGGTTTTTTTTTTTTTTGTGTGTGTGTGTGTGTGTTTGAATTATATATTAATTTTTAGCTCCCACCAATAAGTGAGAACATGTGGTATTTCTCTTTCTGTGCCTGACTCGTTTCACTTAATATAATTCTCTCAAGGTCCATCCATGTTGTTGCAAATGGCAGTATTTCATTCGTTTTTATAGCTGAGTAGTATTCCATTGTGTAGATATACCACATTTTCCGTATCCACTCATCCGATGATGGACATTTGGGCTGATTCCAGCTCTTGGCTATTGTGAAGAGTGCTGCAATGAACATTGGGAAACAATTCCAACTCTTGGCTATTGTAAAGAGTGCTGCAATGAACATTGAGGAACAGGTATACCTTCGACTTGATGATTTCCATTCCTTTGGGTATATTCCCAGCAGTGGGATAGCTGGGTCATATAGTAGATTTATCTGCAATTCTTTGAAGAACCTCCATACCATTTTCCATAGAGGCTGCACCGTTTTGCAGTCCCACCAACAATGTATGAGAGTTCCTTTTTCTCCGCAACCTTGCCAGCATTTATTGTTCAGAGACTTTTGGATTTTAGCCATCCTAACTGGGGTGAGATGGTATCTCAGTGTGGTTTTAATTTGCATTTCCTGTATGCTGAGAGATGTTGAGCATTTTTTCATATGACTGTTGGCCATTTGCATATCTTCTTTAGAGAAATGCCTACTTAGCTCTTTTGCCCATTTTTTAATTGGGTTGCTTGTTTTTTTCTTGTAAAGATGTTTGAGTTCTTTATATATTCTGGATATTAGTCCTTTGTCAGACATGTATTTTGCAAATATTTTCTCCCACTCTGTTGGCTGTCTTTTAGCTCTGTTAATTGTTTCTTTTGCTGTGCAGAAACTTTTCAGTTTGATATAGTCCCATTTGTTTATTTTTCCTTTGGTTGCCCATGCTTTTGGGGTCATATTCATGAAGTCTGTGCCCAGCCCTATTTGCTGAAGGGTTTCTCCTATATTTTCTTTAATAAGTTTTATTGTTTAGGGGTGTATATTTAAATCCTTGATCCATTTTGAGTTGATTTTAGTACATGGTGAGAGATGTGGGTCTAGTTTCAATCTCCTGCAAATGGATAACCAGTTATCCCAGCACCCTTTGCTGAAGAGGGAGTCCCGACCCCAGTGAATAGACTTGATACCTTTGTCGAAGATCAAATGGCAGTAAGTGCATGGGTTGATTTCAGGGTGCTCTATTCTATTCCATTGATCAGAGTCTCTGTTATTATACCAATACCATGCTGTTTTGGTTATTATAGCTTTGTAGTATAGTTTAAAGTCAGGTAGAGTAATACCTCCAGCTTTATTTTTTTTGCTCAGCGTTGCTTTGGCTATTCGTGGTCTTTTGTTATTCCAGATAAATGATTGTATAGTTCTTTCCATGTCAGAGAAAAAAGATCAATTTCGTATAACTTCGTATAATGTATGCTATACGAAGTTCTTACGCCGTGCTTTTGGGGTCGTATTCCTGAAGTCTGTGTCCAGTCCTACTTCCTGAAGTGTTTCCCCTATGTTTCCTTTAAGAAGTTTTATTGTTTCAGGGTGTATATTTAAATCCTTAATCCATTTTGAGTTGATTTTAGTATATTCACCCCTTATTTTCTATCCCCGTCCTTGCTTTATTTTTTTTTTACGGCATTTACTGTCTTCTAATATACTATATATTTTACCTCTTTATTTGTTTGTTGTTTATCTTCTCCTACCAGAATGTGAGCTCCATAAGGGCTGGGAGAGTCTTTTTTCTTTTTTTCTTTTCTCTTTTATATTTCTAGTGCCCAAAGCAATGCCTTCCTCAAAGGGGATGCTCAGTAAATATTCGTTAGATGAACATTTATGAAAAAAATCAATGAATGAATGAACGAAAGCTGGGCTCTGATCAGTCACATCCTCCATGAAGCATTCCCACACTGCCTGAGCAGGAAGTGATTTCTCCATCATCTGATTTCCCACTGTACTTCTTGCTTGTGTTTATTTTGTCACATAATTTGTTTTCTCATGAATGTGCAACACCTATTTGACATCTCCACTGTGTTATAAGATTGCAGGGCGTCTTATACATTTTTGCATTAAAGTTAAATTGAGAAGAGGAAATGGGAGAGACAGGAGGACCTGTTGGTGGAGTGAATTGATAATGACCTCAACTAATGTAATGGCATATGAATGAAAGAGAAGGGGAGATAAAAGAAGCATAGTAATACAGGAGTCACTCAGATTTAGTGAGTAATTGGATATGGTGTAGTGGATTGAATTATGGCAACCCCCAACTCATTGAAGCTCAAATTGTGTCCCCCAAGTTTTTTGTAGTAGAAACTTAGCCCCTACTGCGACTGTTAAAGAGGGTGGGAAATCTTATTATCGTAATTGAAAAGTGGGGCCTTGAAGAGGTGATTGGGTTGTAGGACCGTGCAGTAGTGAATGAATTAAAAATGGTGGTCAGAGGTATGGTTCTGAGGGCTTTAAAAGAAAATGAGAGTCTGTCTTCCTCTCTGCTCTGCTCTCTCTGCTCCTCCATTTTGCAATGTGCTACCCTTCCATCACTGAAGTCAACACCAAAGAAAGCCTTCACCAGACGTGCTCCCTGGACTTTGGACTTCCAGCCTCTGAAAACTTAAGTGACAAATTTTCTTTTCTTTATAAATAACCCAGTTCCATGTATTTTGTTATAAGCAACAAAAATGGACTAATGCATATGGGAAGGAAGGGAGAAGGAAGAGTCATAGCTGACTTCTGATACTGAATCTTTAAAGTGTTAAGATTCTAGCACTTGGTCTCTTCCATGATATGATATGATATGATATGAAGTTAAGGCTGCTCTTATGAGATATGAACTAAAATGGATGGTGTAGCTCTTGCTTTCAACATGGAATGGATTCACGATTCTGCCAAGGTCACAGATAGTAAATGGCAGAGCAAAGAATGAAGTCAGGGAATCTGGCTCCAGAGCATGCACTCTTGACCACTATACTGTACAGCCTCTTAATATTAAATAAGATAAGGCATATGAAAATGTCTGCAAATTTTAAAGCTGCATATACCTATTCAAATGAACATTACGGGAAGTTTGTGTTAGTGGAACTGGAACTCAAAGCATTATTAACAGTTGGTGGCAGAAGAGGAGGGTTTCAAGGGAAAATATAGAGATGCCAAGGGGCAAGTGAATCCACAAAGGCATAATGATTAGTCTGAAGTGTGGAAGAGGGAAGGAAAATGCGGGTGTTAAGCATCTTGATGGAGATTGGAAGGCTGGGGAAGGCACTAACGCTTAGAAATTTGATCCCAGGGCCGGCCCGGTGGCGCACTGGAGAGTGCGCCGTTTGGGAGCGCGGCGGCACTCCCTCCGAGGGTTCGGATCCCATGTGGAGACCGGTTCCTGCTCACTGGCTGAGCGTGGTGCAGGCGCAACACCGAGGGTTGCGATCCCGTTACCGGTCAGTAAAAAAGACAAAAAGGAAAAAAAAAAAAAGAAAAAAAAGAAATTTGATCCCAGAGTTTTCTCTACACTTTAGAGTTCAGAGAGGTAGATAATGACTTGGGGTTTAAAGCTCAAATATTGCTTCCATCTGCTGCACATGCACACAATATCCTCACACCAATCAGGTTAGGATAATGGTTAGGCCCAGAGCTTGCTAAAGCAAGGGGCATTCTATCTTTGGAACTGCTTTTAGATGTAAAATAGGAAGTGATCTTTTGTCTGAGCTGAAGGATATAAGAGCCAAGAGTATAAGATTCATAACACAAAATGCAAGTGATATTATCAGAGAATATCACAGCATAAATAGAGTTCCTAAATGTAGAGGACAAGGGTTTTGCATAAGAGGACCAAGGAGGCAAAAGTTGGGAATCAATTCTGTTAAAATGCGAAATGTAGGGCCGGCCCGGTGGCACACTCGGTAGAGTGCGGCGCTTGGGAGCGCGGCGGTGCTCCCACTGAGGGTTCGGATCTCATATAGAGACCGGTCCGCTCACTGGTTGAGCGCGGTGTGGGCGCGACACCGAGGGTTGCGATCCCGTTGCCGGTCACAGTGCAGGCACGACACCGAGGGTTGAGATCCTGTTGCCAGTCACGGTATGGGCGCAACACCGAGGGTTGCGATCCCGTTACCGGTCACGAAAAAAGACAAAAAAGGGGGAAAAAAATGCGAAATGTAAGAGGGATCAAGAACTGCATTTTTGCAGAGGCATTTCTTAATCAAACAATTCAGATATGCATTGAATTACTGCTTAAATGAAATGAGGAGCAGAGAGAACACACGTGGACAGCACTTAGTGCCAAATGTCATACCTTGGAAAGTACAGGGTGTTACAGGAAGCTGAACAGGGCCAAAGTGGTGAGAACACAGAGTATGGCTAGGGAAGGGAACAGGGTCAGATCATGAAGGGGCTTTTAAGGAGTTAGGATCTTAACCTAAGGCAATGGGAAATCATTAGAAGGTTAAGAAGAAATTGCATCATGAGGTTAGTGTTGGTAAGGAAAAAAGTATTGTTTAGGAAGATGAAATTTAGAGGTTCTTGTAATAATCTTTGCAAGAAATGATGGCTAACACTCAACTAGCACTTGATATGTGACAGACACTTTTCTAGATATTACATATATGATAACTTATTTAAAGCGATGATTATGTGGTAGATGCTATTTTTATCCCCATGTTACAGATGAGGAAACTGAAGTATACAGAGAGGTTAAAAAATGTGCCGACTACACATGGCTAGTTAGTGCTGTAAATGAGCTTTGAACTCAGGCAATCAGCCTTCTTAATCACTATAATTTGCTGGCTGAACAAGGAGTCTCTTATTAGAGATGGGGGGAAAAAACAGTTAAAACAGAGGAGATTCAGCACTTGGTGACTACTTGGCTATCAGAAAAATGGATGGATGTTTTTGATATGGAGAATACTAGAAAGGAGCAAGTTTCCATGGAGCGGACAGTGGAGGGAAAGAGTTTGGGTTTAGACATACTGAAATTGAAGGACCAATGGGACATTCAAAGGACAGGTGACAATTGCATTAAGGGCTAGAAATTCAGGAGGGAGATTTGGGCTGGAGCTGCCTATCTGATAGCCACAGGCGAGGGGAGAAGTTGAACGGGAGGACTATGAAGTGGTGAAGGGGAAAGGAGAGAGCCTGGGACACAGTCCTGCGTTATCCTAACATTTAAGGACAAGTAAAAGAGAGGAATCTTCCAGGAGCCTGAGAAGGAGTAGCCAGAGAAGCAGAGGGGGTGAGGATAGTGGGGGTCACAAATGGTGAGGTCAGAGAGTTCTAGTACCGGGACAGCCCCATATAAACAAGATGATAAGGATTTAGTTTCAAAATGGTGCTGGGGCCAGAAGCCAGATAATATGCTTTGATAAAAATTGAATATGCAAAGCCAGTGAGTTTAAACAATATTTTGAAGAAGTTTGGCAGTGAAAGAAAAAAGAAAGATAAAGAGGTAAGTGGAGGACATGGAGTTGAGAGGTGATTGCTTTCTAATACTGAATATTCTTAGGATGTATAAATGCTGAGAGGAAGAGTGAGGGAGAAGTTAAGGCAACAGGAGAGAGAGGAATAGACAATGCAGCTGTCTCTGAGAGGTGGTTAGGGTCCAGAGCACAGGGGGAGGGGTGTCTTTAAATAATATCAAAAATTTCCACAGGAGTGAAGCAAAAATAACCTGGATGGTTATACCTCCTTAAAACCTATAAATCAATGATCTTTGAGAGTGAGTTCTTTTCCTCATATGCCAGAGGGGCATATCAGGGCTTCCACATATATTAATTAGAATAAAAAGACTTTAAAATACAGTAGCTCAAATGAGGTAGATGTTTATTTCATTCCCATGTGACACTCTAGGACGGTTAGTTTGCTAGGCTGCTCGGCTTCACAAAGACATTCAGGAACCCAGGTTTCTTCTACCTTGTTTTTCGTCATCTGCTAGTGCATGGTCTTGTGTATGGTAGGTCTCCATGGTGTCTTCTTTGCTTTCTGAAGGAAGGGTGAAGAGAGTAGAGAAGGCACTCCTGCTGTTTATGACACTGGTGGGGAAAGAGAAGATCACTTCTGTCCAACGTGTCATGGCCACACCCAACTGAAAGAGAGGTAGTCTAGCTAGCTAGCCGTGTGGTTTGCTACTATTTTATTTCTACGTAAGAAGGGGAGAAGGGTTTTGGAGACAGTTTACAGTCTTCTCACGTAGGAGGAAAGGCTCAACTATATATTGAAAAATATATATTCTCTAGAATAAAAAACACTCTTTAATTCAAATATTTTCCAAGAATGAAGAGGAAAGATATCTGATTGAGCTAATTCAAAGTGAATATGTTCATGACTGAAAGCCCATTACCTTCTGGGAAGCTTTTGCATTGCTAAAGAGAGTGCTAAAGAAACTACTGTAATTTTTAATTTGAAAAAAAAGTATTTCAAGAACATTTGCCTAATAACAAGAAAACGCTTTCAGTCACAGATGTGGACCCAAGCCAACAATGACTCTTATGTTGTCCATCCCCACTTCAGGCTTGAAAGTCCTCAAAGGGACCCACTATTGCATATCACCACCCAGAGTGATGAGGGGAGATGCAGCCTTGATCATGTGACTTCCAGCATGGTCACCTACTGCCTTCTGAGAGGAGCTCACTGCAGAGCAGTTTACCTCATTTTACCTTAGTTGCGTGTGATCGCAATGCTTGAGTTATTACTTGCAGAGATAGAAACAAAACTTACAATAATACACAAGGTAGTGGGTCCTTTTGTGGCTGTCCCAATTACTCAAATTGGCTTCCCCACACTTTTGCACAAGGGATTTCAATACTTTAAAAATTATTTTTAAATATATATTTTAGCCTCTTAATAAAAAAAATAAATTACTTTTTTGCTATTTTGGTTTTGCAGAAAGACCCACTATCAAGGAATGCTACAGGTGCTATTAAAAGCTGTTCCAAATGTCCAGTAAAAAGAAAAAGATTTCTCAAAGAATTAGCTATTAGATAAGAAACATATTTTGGGAAACAAAACTTTCTCTGCATACTTCAAATATTACCGAAGGTATAAGTGTTGGCCTTTTCTATGAGTCAAAGACTGGGTTTTGTCCATAGACCTAACTGAGACTGCCTATTCCTATAGGCCAGAGGTCATTCATGAATGCAAGAATGGCACTACAGCAAAGGCAAATGAAGGTAAGAGTTTTTATTTTTTATTGTTTTTACAGAGCACAAACTATATATTGATCACTGCATGAGTGAATTAGTTCTTCTACTGTGAGCTTCTCTTCAGATTTCATTAGGGTAAATTGCCACATTACAATTTCTCTTTTAACTAGAGGTCATTTGACATCTCCAGTTACCCAGAACAAAGCAGAGAAATTATGTAAGAAAACATCTGAACATTAAAATTAATTTCACAAAGTTCATACATTGAAACTCATGAAATTACAGAACTTCTCAAACTTCCTATTCATTCTTATTGCAAACACAATCCACAAAGCCGTGATGATCTGGGGTAGAGCAGCAAATTAGAAGGACGCAGGTGCACTGAAAGCACAAGAAGCCATACCTGAGAATGAGTCAGTAACGAAAAACAACACAGGGCTAGCTGGTTAGCTCAGCTGGTTAGAGCGTGGTGTTATAATACCAAGATCAAGGGTTCAGATCACCATACAGGACAGCCACACACACACACAAAAGTTCTTTGAGTTCCTTTTTCTTAAGGAAAACAACATAGAAATAAGTGTTATGCCACATGAATGGGACTCTCTGGAGTGCTTTAGTGTTCAAGAGGCAGGTCCATAGCCTTAAATAATTTCTGAGATTATTACCAATGCAAGTGTCAGAATAGGAATTCAAAGTCATAAGGGTTTTAGAGTAATTTAACTGTAGGCTTGTTTTAAATGAAAGTAAGTAAAAATTTAAAACACCTTAAAAGATTATAAAATCAATAGCAAGTCTCTTTCACACCCAGAATGGGATTTTATCATAAGATCCAGAAATGGGTAAATTATAATAATATTATTTCTATTATGTTTTATGTTCTGGAAATAGTGGAGTATTCAGGGAAGAAAGAAAACAGTATTTTTCTTGCTTTCTTTGACATAGGGAAATATGAGACAAACTTCTCAGATACATAAATTTTCCTTCTATTTACCTTCCATTGCCTCAATTTAATATATTTTTGACTTCCCAGGAATTTTCTTTATAGACTCTGATGCCCTCTTTCTGCCCTAAGTCCCCCACTGTGGCACACCAACCCCCTCAAGACCCTCTATGACCACCCTTAGCCACTAAGTTCTGCTGCCTGGAACAGGGCCTGGCACCTAGAAGCATTAAGTATGTCGGAATGAATGAATAGATAAACAAATGAAAGAATGTTCTCAATGCCTCTAAATATCTTCATATTTTCTCTAGAATCAGAGCTATCCTTAATTCAAATGCTTTTCAGGAGTTAGGAGGAAAGCAATCTGAGTTAATTCAAAATGAATGTGTTCATGATTGAAAGCCCATTAACCTTATGGGAAGCATTTGCATTGCTAAAAAGAATGCTTGATAACACAAATGAATATATTATTTACAGAATTTTAGGCAAAAGAACAAGGTAAGACTACAAGCAAACTGGTTTAGTAATGATACTGGGTAGAAGAGGGCTGGCTCAGGCAGCCTTGCCTGGCAATCTTCGCTTACCAGGGAATCTGTTCTCATGGTGAGAGTCACTACAGCTGCCTCTGTCTTTTTATGACTTCTTTCTACCCTGTTTTCCAAATGAATAGGTTCTCTATGAGCAAAGAAGTGTTTTCTGGATGGCTTTTATGTTCCAGTAAAGTGCCGGGTAGAACGAGAGTGATGACAGTCGTTTGTATGAATGGGCCATTGCTACGTCAAGGACTGCTTGCTGGGGAGATGGATTTGGATCTTTGTTACAGAGAAAGTTAGTTTTGGTACAGCAATTTAAGTTCAAAGTTAGAAACTTGAATAGCTTCTGTAAGTATAGTTCACACATCCAAGATCAATTTCTGGATGAATCTTATGAAAGACAAGACTATCTGGATTGGATTGTGTGTGTGCCTGTGTGTGCACGTGTGATGGGAGTGGGAAGGAGAAAAGGCTAGAAAAGGTGAAATTTGGAATGAGCAAGAAAGAGCAAGATTGGCCATAGTCGTGCTCTGTTTCTGGAGAGCAGGAATCAGCCCTGCTTTCCTCCCTCCCTTCCTGTCTCTCTCCCTCTCCCTTCCTCCTTCTCTCTGTCTCCATCTTGCCTTACATTCACATAACAGTATTTATTGGTCACCATCTATATGCGAGACCTCTTTCCTACAGTTTTGTTGCATTTAGATATTAATTTTATTCCGAAGCCACATTTGATTGTAAGCCAAAATTATGCCTGATTTTCTGTAATTATCCAATCTCCAGTGGTTGGTGGTGATTTTGTGATCCTGGGATGTTTAAAGTTTACTTAATAATAACGAAGCAGACAGCTCTTAGTTCTTTACGACTTATCAATTTCTTCTATTCAGGGCATCAAACCAGTAAAATCTTTGATGAAAGTTCTTCACAGTAGATTTCTCAATGAGAAGAATAAATTGACAAGAGGAGCTTCTGCGGTGCCAAAATAGGACTTGAAAAAGAATTTGACTAATTACCTACCAATTCATATGCATTTCTTTAATTTTTTTTCATATCCTAGAATTGAGTTTGTGCCTCAGATGGATGCTTATTTTTGACATATCTCTTCCCAAATCTGGAGTAACTTTTAGATAATAATAATAATAGTTAACGTTTATTGAGCTCTTAGTAGGTGCCAGGCATTGCAGTAAGTGCTTCACAACCACCCCATGATATAGGTACTTTTATTATACATACTTTAAAGGCAGGGTTGAGAAGGTCAAGTAATTTGCCTGTGGTCATACAAATAAATGTTAGGTAATGAAACCTGTTTTAGAAGCTCAGAGCCCCACCTGCAGCCATATACTATGCCTCATCTCTGATTCTAAGGCTGAAAACTGGGCACTTAGAATAAGAGTTATGTCTATGCCATTTAGAATAACAGTTGTATCTATGTCTGTGTCTATCGCATTGGCCATACCATGTGTACATTTTTAAAGATTTTCTTAAATTTGTTTGGACATTGTAATGGATTGAATTATGTCCCTACAAAACTCACTGAAGCTTGAATTGTGTTCCCTAAGTTTTATGTATTAGAAACTTAGCCCCCACTGTGACTAAGAAGAAAGGAATTCTATTATGGTAATTGAAAGGTGGAGCCTTGAAGAGGTGATTGCATTGTAGGACCTTGCAGTAGTGAATGGATTGACAATGGTGGTCAGGGGTGTGGTTCTGAGGGCTTTAAAAGGAGAGTCTGTCCTCTGTCTCTTGCTTTCTCGGCTGTCTCTTGCTTTCTCTCGCTATGTGATCTGCTTGTACCCGCCAGCTGCCTGCTGCTCTCTGTCATGAGTAGAAGCAGCCTGAGGCCCACGCCAGAGGCAGCTGACCCAGAATTGTAAGCCAAATAAACCTCTGTTCTTTATAAATTACCCAGTCTCAGGTTCTCTGTTATAGCCACAGAAATGGACCAATATAGACATTGAATGAAACTGGTAAAAGGGCTAAAATCCATCTACCTTAATGAGAATTCTCCTGTATTAGGAAGAAAAGATTGGTAACAGCTGTCCTGGTATTGTCTTCTGTCTTTCTGTTGCTATTCTGAGAAAGAGCTAGGTGGGTTTCTAACCTCTTTTTCTTGCCTTATACTTAAATAGTGTTCTCTGACAGCCACATAGAGATTAGTCTGTGTAAGGAAAAATCAAAGCTATTTCCTATTTGAAAAGGTTACTGGGATAAATTATTTCTTCTCCTCTGGAGATCTTTTAAACAAACTGATTACACCCACCCCCCCCCCCAAATATTCATTTCAGAAAAATTAGAACCCTCTAGAGTACTTTAAGCCTAGAATAGATGCTCTCATCTGCCTTTATGTGGAAAGCAAGTGTATCATCTTTGTTCTCTTATAACCCTGATATTTTTTTCTGCAGAGGTTACTGACCAATTCTGTGGGCAATGCATAGAATCACAATAAAAGACTTTAGTTTCTGTCCTAAGGTCTTTGATTATATGGGAGAAGAATGTTCTTAGCCATGCCTTTGAGTTGAAAAACAGAAGCTTAGGTTTGCCGTGTTAGGGCTGCACATTTTAAGAGCCATTTTAAAAGCCCTGTTCTCTGTATGGGTGATGTTATCCTTTGGAATAAGTTAAGACCTTTTAGAAGGTAGTTAACTATTTGAAATGATTGGGAAAGTAGGAAACAGCAAGCTTAATAAAGAACATAATGATATAACTTACCCCAACAGTATGATTTCTTCTCTAAATAATGTAGATGATTCAGTCAGATTCTTTTACCAATTTTTCTTTGTTATGATGATAGGCAGGATAATGGTCCCCGCCCCCAAAATTTGAATCTCAGTCTCCAGACCCATGAGTATGTCACCTTACATGGCAAAGGAAATTTTGCGGATGCAATTAAGTTCAGGATCATGAGATGGGAGATTATTTTAGAATATCTAGGTGGGCCCATGTAATCATAAAGGTCCTTATAGATGAAAGAGGGGGTAGGAAAGTAAGGCTTAGAATTAGATTTGAAGATGCTACACCACTGGATTTGAAGATATAGAAAAGGGCCATGAGCCAAGGAGTGCAGGCAGCCTCTAGAAGTTGGAAAAAGCAAGAAAATGGATTTTTTTTCTAGAGCCTTCAAAAAGAATGCAGTCCTGCCAACATCTTAATTTTAGCCCACTAAGATCCATTTCAGAGTTCTGACCTTCAGATCTGTAAAAGAATAGTTGGGTTTCAAGCTATTAAGTTTATATTAATTTGTTACAGCAGCAATAGGAAACTAGTACTTACCATGGATTGCATCAATGGCCATGGAATAGGCAATGAAACCTATAATTTTGGAGCGAGCATAGGAGCAAGTTGCCCAGAAGTAATCAAATGTGTGTGAATGATCTTGGTGCTGAAATTAGGGATGATGTCAGTTTGAAGCATATCATACTTACTACTCTTGTATTTCAGCATCTGCCTCTGCTATGCAAAATCTGGGGTTGGCAAACCACCTGGAGAGGTGTCTATGTAACTATCATAATCAAATACTGAAAGACAATCAAATGGGCAAGGGAGGGGAAAAAGAAGAAATCATGTCGTAAATTTTTATCTATGAGGCTTCATTAAAATGAAAATCAGTCACATACCTTATAATTTAAGAAAAACTTTGGATGATCTATGATCTGGATCTAAGTTTTCTGAGATCCCTAATTATTAACAAGTACCTAAATGTGAAGATTAAAAAATAATGTGCTGTTACCTGAGACAGCCTTAATCAGAGCTTTATTTATTAGTGTTTTTGCATACATCTATAAGTGTAACTAATTCTCATAATAATGTTTCTGAGAAACTGTGATACATTAACATATTTTTTAATCATCAATATGGGGTAAAATTATTGCTCAGTGTGTTTTACTGATAATTTGAATATTGGAAGTCCACATGAGCCATATATATGAAGTGCTGTTGTGATATTCTTAGGTAACTGAGATCTTGAAATAACGAGCCCTGAATTCTAATGTTATTTCTCAATATTTGTATAGTTCTCATAGTCTTATAAGGCATTTAGAGTGAAAAATTCAGTTCCACTCTGTCTTAGTCTGCTTGTGCTGCTATGAGTATAACAGAATACTACACACTGGGTAATTTATGAAGAACACGATCATTTTCTCAGAGTCCTGGAGGCTGGGAAGGCCGGCATCAAGGCACAGTAGGTTCGGTTGTGTGACGAGGGTCCAGTCTCTGCTTACAAGATGGCACTTGGAATGCTGCATGTCCTCACATGGCAGAAGAGCAGAAGAGCAATAGAGGGACAAACTCTATCTGCTCACATGGCAGAAGAGAAGACGCAAACCCACTCCCACAAGCCCTTTTTATAGTGGCATTAATCCATTAACATCCCTCATGACCTAAATACTCCCATTAGACTCCACCTCCCAACAGTATTGCATTGGGGATTAGGTTTCCACATGAGTTTTGGAGGGGGCAAAATCATTTAAACCATAGCACCCTCCTTTCATCTGATAGATAAGGGTAACCTCTTTGAATGTGATTTTCTATCTGTAAAATAGGTTAATGTAATATCATCTCTCTAATAACTTCAGGAGGTTAAAGAGCCTTCAGGTGATGAAAATGCCACATTGCCTTTAAAATATTTTGCTAACTTAGTACACTACAGATATGTAAGGTTTTTTATTAACACCTAGGATACTTAATTATCTGGAAGGCACTCTTCCTTGCCAGTATTAGAGATATAGCCATTTAAGGAATGCTACCATATTTTGAAAATGCACTCATGCTGGCTTTTAGTAGGCAATGATGATTGCGAGTCTCTTTTCTCCTCTCTGGCCTACATTTAGTCCTGCCCCAGTTTGTCTTCCATTGATAGGCTTGCTAATTTCTTTTTTCCTACCTAGAGAGTACAAGCCTGTGTACTGTGACTAATGATATCTCTTCCTCTTTTCTGTTTCATTTCCTCATTCCCATCAGTGGAGGGGATACTTGGCTCTGGACTACAGTTCTGTTTTATATGTCTTGGGGCTGATTTTTTTTTTTTTTCACAGGAGGTACAAATGAACGAGAAAAATATGGTTTCAATATCAGAATTTTGCTGTAAAGACAACTTTCTGTAATGAACTCTGTTTATTTTATTGAAAGATATCAGTATTACTTTGTTTCTGCTCTGGGCTAAGCATCCAACTTGACATCTATTGTTTGTTACTTTTAATGTCCTCATTAACCCAACACTTTTGAATGAGTCATAGGGTTAAATTTACTTCAGTATCTGAAAGTGAAGATACTGTCTAGGAAGTTGCTGCTCCAGCATATTTTGATGGCTTGAACAAGCTAATGCAGTTTCCAGAGGTGCCTATTTGGAAGAAGCCAAATGACTATACACATCAGGCATAAGCAAGTATGTAGCACAAAAACTATAGCTGGAAATGTGAATAATCCATAAAAAACCAAACCAAACCAAACCGAACAAACCCAGAAGCATCTACTTAATTCTTCAGAGTGTTAAATGGATTCTACTGCAGAAGGTTTACAGAATTGCTATTTGGAAAACTATGGAAAAGGTACTTCCTTCCCTGGGTTTTTCCTTTCCCTTTTCTATTTTCTCTTCTCAGTTACTTCCCTTTGCCTGCCTCTTAAACTATTCCGTTTGGGTCTGTCTTGACCTACTGTATTTTTATGCTTCAAGTTCTTACTTCATCTTATCCATTCTCATGATGTGACAGAGATTATTCTTTGTTTAGCCAATATTCACTCACCCCTCTTAGTAGCAGAACACGGATTGTATACAGGAAGTTAATGGGCTGAGCTAAAAGACTACATTTTGCAGTCTCTGTCATACCTAGGTGGGGCCATGTGTCTAAGATCTGGCTAGGGATTTGCAAAGAGAAATTGTCTGGGAGATTTCAGGGGAGGCTCCTAAAAGGTGCTGGAAAGTGCCCTCTCCTGCCCTTCCCGCCTTCTTTCAGCTTCCTGGAATGCAGATGTGATGGGTGGAGCTTGAGGAGCCACACTGGGCCAGTAGGTGACCTTAAGGATGGAAGTCATGTACTGAGGATGATGGTGCACGAAGCTGGCTGCCTGCCTCCCTGACGACAGGTTACAGCCACCACAACAGTCCTGAATTCCCCACCTCTGGATCTGGAGAAATACATCTTTATTCTTTAATACAAGTATTATTTTGGCTTTCTGTTGTAACCAGGTAAACATAATCTTAATTGGTAAATATAAACTTTTGTTCTGACAGCTATCACGTCTTCTTCTCTGACCTGGTTCTCCTGAGCCTCTGATACATATGTTGAAGTAATTACTGGACATTTCCTTATTGATGTCCCATAAGTACCTCAAAATTATCTTCTCTATACTGAACTCATAACATCCTCCCACTTCTCTCACTAACCCACCCCCTTGTGTTTGGAATTTTACCACCAGTCTTTGAACAGGGAGGCTCTGTTGCAAGAGAGGGAGCAAAGCTTGAAAGAACACTCATTTCCTTTACATACACAGCCCCCTCTCCCCCCCCCCCGCCTTTTGGGTGAGGGCAACTTCGGAACAAATCATTATCATTGCCTATCAGATGTGGATTGAGCTCGTTGAAGGTTCATCCTAAATCACCACAACTCTGTTTATTAATCTAAAGAGGAAGAAAATACATTCTTCACTCAGTTTGGCAGTTTCCCAGAGCCTCAAGAAGCCCCTTAGAAGGCAGCAGGGGGCAGGAATGTAGCCGGCCAGGTGTGGCTCCTCCCAGTGAGGGAATTTCCAAGAAACTTTGTCCCAGAGTACGCATGAGCTGGCAGCCTTGGCTGTTTCCTGAAAGGGGCAAAGGGAGAACTAACATTTCTTGAGCATCTACCATATGGCATATTATGCCCACCAATTCCTTAAAGTTTTACAAACCCCTGTTCAGAAATACGGTGTGTGGTTTTGGCAGCTTCCTGCAGAAAGTTAAGTCATATGCATTTTGATGCAAAATTTGCCTTAATAATACAGGGCATTATATAATAAATATATTTATAAAAATAAATTTATGAGTAAATTATACTGGATCTTTTGATATTGTATAAATATGAACTTTAAAAATAATGAGCTATGAACTTTTAAGATCTGAGAGACTAACACTAAGACTACATTTTACGTGGTTATTTTTGGTGGATCTAGCCATGTCCACTGTGAGTTACAAATTTCCTTTTTCCTGTGAAAGAGCCATTGCTAACCCATGGGGTCACTGTGTTCGGTCTGTTCAGTCTCTTGCTCCTCTCCCTTCTCACAGCTGGAATTGCAACAGATGGGGTTATTGAATGCAGAGAAAGAGATGAAATTAACACAGGTAATGAGCAGTAGTTTTACTGATGACAGAATTTTAGTTCATTTGGGAAAATTCCAGACGCTCAGAACCTGCAATAAGATGAATCAAAACCTAGTTTTGGGAAATAAAAGGGGTACAGCTGCAATTTAACATTTATCTAGAGCCAGCATTGCCCTTAATATGGCATGAGATAGAGGGGCAGCTTGGGCCTTGGCCTCTGTTCTTAGTTTGTTCTCTAAGAAAAAAGCTTTTGGAAGCTGGAACCACTCCATATTTTAATAGGTTCACATGTGCATTTAAAAAGTTCATTTAAAAGTGTGTTTTAAAGGAGGATGTCACTTGTTCTTTAGAGACTCATTTCTATTTATCTAGATGTACTCAGAAAGCATGGGGTAGGCTTATGCCACCTGCGACTTAAATGTCATAACTGAGCTAGATGCTTTTTTCACACTGAGAGGAGAAACTAGTGTTGTAATGATCCTTGCAATCCTTCCTCCTTCCTCCTTCCAAGAGCAGGAGAAAGCTTGCAAGAAAACTCACTTTCTTTACATGCACAGCCCTCCCCTTGGGGCAGGGGAAACTTTGAAACAAATCTTATCCACCTCTCCCTCCATCCCTCCCTTCCTTCCTTCCTGTTTGCTTGCCTTCCACAGATATTTACTGTCTACTATTATTCCCAATGCTAGAGGTAGAGCAGTGAGCTAAATAGACAAAAATTCCTGCACCAAGTATTCTAACTGGGGAGACAGACCTTAAACATGATAAATATGAAAATATACAGTATGTTAGATAGTGACAAGCATCAAGGAAGGAGATAGGAACTGTGTGTATGGTTGCAAATTTCTGATAAAGTGGTAAGGAAGCACTCACTAAGAAGATGGCATTTGAGTAGAGATCTGCAATAAGGAAGCAAGCCATGAAGATTTCTGTGGGAAGAGCATTTTAGGAAGCATGATCAGCAAGGGGGAAAGCTCTGAGATAGGAGAGTGTCTGGAGTCTTTGAGGAATAGTAGTGCTATGGGTTGAATGTTTGTCCCCTCCAAAGCTCATGTTGAAGCTTAATCCCCAATATGGTATTTGAAAGGTGGGGCCTTCAAGAGGTGATTGACTCATGAGGGCTATGCCCTCACAAATGAATTCATACATTCATGGCTTAATGGGTTAATGGGTTATCACAGGTGTAGACTGGTGGCTTTATAAAGAGAGGAAGAGTGTGTGCTAGCATACTCTTGTCTTGCCATATGATACCCTGCATTGCCTCAGGACTCTTCCGAGAGTTCCCACCAGGCAAAAGGTCCTCACCAGATGTGCCCCTTGACCTTGGACTTCTCAGCCTCCAAAACTGTAAGAAATAAATCTGTCTTCTTTATAAACGATCCAGTTTCAGGTATTCTGTTATAAGTAACAGAAAAACTTACATTGGCCTGTTGGCTGATATAAGCAGCAAGCAGGCCAATGTAGAGAAGTGGTAGTATAGAAGGAGATGAGGTCAGAGAGGAGGTGGGGGTCAGACTGCAGAGGGCTTTGTGGTCTCTGTGAGGACTTTGGATTTTACTTTGAGTGAGATGGAAGTCATCTAAGGGTTTTGAGCAGAGGAGTGACATGAATCAACTTTTAATTAATTAATTAATTATGGAATCAGTGTGCTCTCTCTGATGTGGGAGACATGTGGGGGAGACAGTTTTAGTTTTTAATTTTAAAACATAATTGTACATATTTATGGGGTGCAATGTGTTGTTTCAATACATGCATATATGGTACAATGATTCACTTAGGGTAGACAGCATATCCATCACCTGAAGGTTTGTCTTTTCTTTGTGGTGGTTATGGTAGAGATCTTTTCCAGCTATATAGAAATATACAATATAGTAATGTTAGCTCTAGTCTGCCTAGAACACCAGAACTTATTCTTCCTATCTACCTGTAGCTTCGTACTTGTTAATCTCCCTCTTGCCCTCTTCCTTGCCTCCCTTCCCCCTTTTCCTTCCCAGCCTCTGGTAAGCATTATTCTACTCTCTACCTGTATGAGAACCATATTTGTTTTTTAGATTCCACACATGAGTGAGATCATGCGATACGTGTCTTTCTGTGCCTGGCTTACTTCACTTAGCATTTTGGTCGCCAGTTCCTGAAGGGTTTGCTCTGGCTGCTGTTTTGACAACAGACAGAAGATGGGCAAGAGCAGTGGCAGGAGTTCTAGTTAGGAGATTATCACAGCAACCCAAGCAAGATGTGATGGTGGCTTAGACCAGGGTCTTAGTAGAGGAGGTTGTGAGAATTAGTTGGATTATGCATATCATTTTGAAAGGAGAGATAATAAGATTTGCTAATGGATTGTGTATGTGACGTGAGAGAAAATGAGAAGTGCAAGGTGACTCCAAGGTTTTTGGCTTGTTACTGAGATGGGGAAGATTGCGGGATGAGCAGGTTTTGGTGGAAATAGCGAAAGTTCAGATTTATAAATATAAATTTTGAGACACCCATTAGATGTACAAGTGTCTCCACTTGTACATAGACAGTTGGATATACCAGACTGGTGCTCAGGGGACAGGTCCTGGATGGAGACATAAACTTAGTAGTTATCAGCATATTGATGGTAATTATGGACATGAGACTGGATGAAATCACAACACAGAAAAGCAAAAATGTCCAAAAATGAAATTGTCAGATACTTCAAATTTTAAAGTTGGGGAAGTGAAAAGAAAGTAGTCAAAGACACTAAGGGAAATCATTCAGATAGATAAATGTGAAAACAGGGGACGGTGATGACCCAGAAACCAAGTGAAAAAAACTGTTTTAAAGCAGTGTAAGTGACCAGCAGTAACTCACGCTGCCAATAGGCCAACTAGGAGGGGGTCTGAGAATTGTTTATGTAGAGGTACTTGGTGGCCTTAACAGGAGCAGTGTCAGCATAATGGAAGAGATACTTGGTTGGAGAGAAGTGGAGAGAAAGGAAGAAAAAAATTGAAAATAGTTAAGTACTGAGAACTCTTTCAAGGAGTTTTACTGTACAGGGAAGAAGACTAGCCAGAGCCAAAAATCTGAGTCAAGAGTTTCTTTCCCTTTCCCCCTCTTCTCTTCCTTGCCTTCCTTCATTTTTTATTTTCTTTCCTTCTAATTTTCTGATAAGATATTAAAGGAGAAATAAGTTTAAGACTTCTAGAATCCTTACAGCTACTAAATATTAAAAGAAAGAAAGCATTAAAGCAAAAGTAAGAAAAGAGGGAGTATAGAAAGAAATAAAAAAGAAAGAAAGAAAAATGGAAGGAGGGAGGGAGAGAAGGGAGAGAAGGAGGAAAGGAGTCTAGGACGAGTTGCATCGGGTTCAGTTTCAGTTCTGTTTCATTGCTCCGTTACCTTGGATATATTATTTAACATCTCTAGGTCCTAGGAACCTCATCTATAAAATGGAAATAATTTTTCCCTGTAGGATTACTGTGGGAAAGTTCTGTGTAAGCCATAAAACACAATAAGAAATGATAAAATAGGCTCAGTGGGAATTTAAAAAGTATTTAGGAAATGAAGAGTAAATTGCAGCAGACATTAACCTGTTTCTTTAATTGAAAAAAAATTACTGTGTTCTATGTCAAGTTTAACCAATACAGGTCATATTTTCTTTGATTAACAAAGAATAAATTCTATCTTTATGCAGCTAGGACATGCATAGCTCTATGCTGTAAGTCTTTATTCCTATGCCCTAGGGCCTTAATATTGGGAAAACAAAACATAAATACACAAAGATTTGTAGTACGTAATTTGGTAACATATTTTTTTCTTTTGCTAGTTTGCATAATGCAATACTGGCAAAAACATTATATCAATTTCTTTCAGAGTTATACATCACCAGTGGAGTATATTTTTAAAAAAATCATTAAATAGTCATTAACATTGTCTTGTTTACCATGCACTTAGGTGGAGAAAGGCAGTTGATTTCCTCATTCTGGAATCCAGGCCTGAGATACACAGTCTTGCGTCTGCTGGAAGAGTTGGAATGAATCGGGACCACGTAGGAATATAATTCAAGGAACTTGTGTCTTGGAAATAGAAAGATTATCAAGTGATAATAAAACCAAGAGTCCTAGAACGATTTCTGCTTCTGCCAACAATCTGGCACAGATAATTAAAATCTCATTCATAAAGTATCCATGACACAAAGTCGGAAGGCAGAATGTATTAGCCATACCTTTAAAAGTCACTTGTAGTTTTAGGAAGAGGATGGGCCTGCAGACCCTGCATAGAAGACCCTGTGACAACTGAGAATGCCAAACTCTTGTACCTTGGTAGTCTGATTAAAAAAGCAATGTATGGTACTCTTTTATATGCTTTTCATGACTTTTTAAAGCAGGGATAGATAATTTTTAAGATGAGATTTTAGTATTGGGGTCACCAATTAGCAATCTGAAAATGAATCCTCTTTTCCACTCAAGATGCCTTTTCTCTCTCTTTTTTTTTTTTTCCTTTTTGTCTTTTTTCGTGTCCGGCAACGGACCGCAACCCTCAGTGTCGCGCCCGTACCGGACCGGGACCGGCAACGGGATCGCAACCCTCGGTGCTGCGCCTGCCCCTCGCTCAGCCAGTGAGCGGGAACCGGTCTGTATATGGGATCCAAACCCTCGGCGGGAGCGTTGCCGTGCTCCCAAGTGGCGCACTGTAGCAGTGCGCCACCGGGCCGGCCCAAGATGCCTTTTCTAACAAGTACGTTCCTGTCATCTTCTTGTTTCATTCCTCCTGGCATGGCACATACAATTCTGCCCACCCCCTCTTCCCTCTTTTCCATACTCCAAGAGAGATTTTTTTTTTAAATGCTTTAGTGTAGGAGAATAGCTTCTGAGTTTGAAGGGTTTCTTTGTAATTCATTTTTAGCTGTTTCCTTAGTGCCTGCAACTTATACACTGCAGGCATTCAGTAAGTGCTTATTAAGTCATACAAGTGACAACTAAATAGCTCTAGAGTCAGTGATCCTGATTCTTCCTTAGGGAGACTATGTTGGCAATAGGTTAAAACTTAGATAAGCTCTGGATATGTAGCTAATGCAAGTTCACATGACTATTTTCATCAGTGCTGCCCAGCAAAAAAAGCTTTTAGTATGGTTATTGTGATAAGTAGCCTTTTCAAGTTTATGGCTTTGAAGTTATGTTCTTCAAATACAGGGGAGCTGCTATGGACTGAATTGTGTCCCTCCCCCAGCCCCTTCAAATTCATATGTTGAAGTCATAACTCCCAATGTAATGGTATTTGGATATAGGGCCTTTGGAGATAATTAGGTTTGGAAGATGTCACGATAGTGAGTCCTCATAATGGGATTAGTGCCCTTATAAGAAGAGGAGACATCAGAGTTCTCTCTTTTTACCATGTGAGAATACAGCAAGATGGTGACTATATACAAGCCAGAAAGAAGGACCTCATTAGAAACCAAACCCTACTGGGAGGGAGGTTTCAGTAATGGGCCACAATAATCAACCACATTGTATATTGACAAAATAAAATTAAATTAAAAAAAAAAAGAAACCAAACCCTACCAAACCTTGATTGAACTTTTTCAGCCTGCAGAACTGTGAGGAAAAAAAAATTCTGTTGTTTAAGCCAATGAAGCTATGCTATTTTGTTTTAGTGGCTAGCGCTAAGACAAGAGCATATAAATAAAGAGCTATGGTTGGATAACCTCTAGAGCATTGGTTCTAGCCTGTGGACCATGGGCCACTGAAGACCAAGATTTATTTCAGGGGATCTACAAATCCATATGCATCCCAAATTATTTTTTGCTTTTTTTTTTTCCTGGAAACAATAAATATTACTTTGGCACATATATGTGTTTTTATTTATTTATTGTATTTATGTAGATGTTGTAGCACCTTCTAATTTGTAAATTGATTTGAGGTATTAGTGAATTCATTGTAGCTTTTTGTTATATATATTGTTGGTAAATGTATAATAAAAATTCAACACTATCATATACTCTGTGAACACCTGCTGTTAAAGAGTCCTCAGTACTTGAAAAGTATTTAAAAAATAGTTTAAAAAGAAGTCTGATAGAATAAAAAAATTCGGGATTGGAAAAGACCTCAGCCACCTTTCAGCACTATCCAATGCAGCAGCCCTTGGCAAATGTGGGTACGAAGCACTTGAAACGTGGCTAATCTGAATGGAAATGTGCTCAAAGTATAATGTACACATTAGATTTCAAAGACTTAGTACAAAAAACGTAAAATATTTCATTAATAATTTTTAAAATATTGATTTCATGTTCAGGAGATAATATAATTAGTTTCACCTGTTCTACCTTTTAAAAATATGGCTATTAAAAAACTTAAAAATATTGTGTCTTGCATTATATTTCTACTGGATAGTGCTATGCTAGACTGATCATCTCCACTGGATATGTAAAGAACTGAGGTCTAGAGTGCTTAAGTGACTTATTCCAAGGTACACAGTTGGGATATGGCAAAACAGACCCCACAGTTTCTTTTAACTCCTTACTCGGTCATATTTAATAAGAACCAAATCTCATAATTTAGTTCTTGGAAATGCCTTGTCTCCTCCTTTTGACTACTAGGGACACCATGGTAAACTATCTTGCTTTCCTCCCTCTGTTAGGGCAATAACTTCACACTTGTTTTCCTTTATTAATCCTGCTTGATAACTCAATCCTGCTTGATAATTGCCAGAGTGATATTCCTTGAACCCCACTTTCCCGGGCTCAAAATCTGTGGTGGCTGCTTGGATGGTTCCAGCTAAGGGTATATCTACCTTATAGTTATTCTAGAACTAGCAAAAAATTTATGCCATCTAGGAAGTCTTCTTTCTGTGATAAAATGGGAAAGAGAGCTATGGTCACTGTTATGAGTTGACTTGTGTCCCTCACAGATTCTTGTGGTAAAGTTCTAACCTCCAGCACCTTACTTGGACCTCCTTTGGAAATAGGGAATTACAGCTGTAATTAATTATGGTCATTAAGGTGGGCTTCAATGGATTGAATTTGTGTAACTCCAAATTCATATGTTGAAACCCTAATATCAGTATGATGGTATCTGGAGGCTGGAACTTTGGGAGGTAATTAGGTCATGAGGGTGGAGGTCTCATGAATGGGATTAGTGCTCCTGGAAGAGGAGGAAACAGAACTAGCTCTCTTTCCATCACTCTCCATCATGTAAGGATACGAGGAGAAGTCGGCTGTCTGCAAACCTGGAGTGTCTTCTCACCAGATCTTGACCACGCTGGCACTCTGATCTCAGACATCACAGCCTCCAGAACTGTGAGAAATAAATTTAAGCCACCCAATCTATATGAATTTGTTCCAGCAGTTCAAACTAAGAGATGGGTCCTACACGATGACCTTATAAAAGGGAGAAAATTTGGACACAGAGGTACATACAGGGAGAATGACATATGAACTTGAAGGTGGCCATCACAAGTCAAGAGGGGAGATCTGAAATGGGTCCTTACCTCGCAACCCTCAGAAGGAAACTACTCTGTGACCACCTTCATTTTGTACTTCTAGCTTCCAGAACTGTGAGACAAATTTCTGTTGTTTAAGCCACCCAGTTTGTGGGTTTTGTTATGGCAGCCTTAGCAAACTAACATACCTACCAATTGTTTAAATGCATGTTTAATTACATTAAAATTAGAAAATCAGTTTTCATGAGTGTATGCGTATATCGTATATTGTATAGTGGTAAACTAGGTTTTTGAGTGAGGTGACAGAATGTTTCTATTTCATTTTAAACACAAAGCACAGTGATCTTTTCTTGAAACAAAGTATTTCATAGCTATGCCCATAGGCTGAGTTTCCCTAGCTTTTACCAGTCTTTGGGGTACCACTGACTCAACTTTCATTAGCTGAATAATGAAGACCGTAGGCTCGTATAAAATTCCCAGCCATTTTTGCAAATCTTCAAAATGTGATAGGCGCTCATGAGCAGGCTTCCTTGCTGGACTCTGTTGATGTCCATGGCTCCCGAAGGCTCTAAGGTTGCTGCTTTCCATTGTCACTGTGAATCAATGCCACGCCGAGAATATTCACGCCCATGCTGAGGGTTATCCTATTTCTAAGCTTTCAAAGCTCCACCCCTCAAGATTCTACTCATTTTCTATAACTAGACATTTCTGAGAGTAAAAGAGAATGCTGTTGATTATTATCCTGGGACAATAGGTGGAAACTGGACTGTCTTGGGTAGACCTAATGTGTGATATTTCTACTTAAAATCTTTATCACACCAAGTTGTGTTCCATGCAGAGATGGGGACACAGTTCTGGTTTCCCAATTCTATGTAGGCACCTAGGAACAAAAGTGGTGCTACTGTGGTCACATATCATACAGAGTCCTTCAAGAGAACCATTTCTTCAGCAGCTATATGAGCCACTTTCTTTATAAAAGTTAGACGAGTTAATGGGGATAATAAACGACATCATTTTGTTCTTCCCATTTTCTTCCTTTTCTATTGTTCTTCATTCTCTCTCACAGATAAAGAAAGAGCTACACACACACACACACATACACACATGCACACACCCCTTGTCCTAGCACTAAACCCCCAAACAGTACTCATGCCAGCAAAGTGGTAATGAAATTGTCACCTTTGCTCATTCATGACTGAATTGGATTTAAATGGGACTCCTTGCTGTATTTCATAAAGTCTTGTTTGAAAGATTGTAAATAATTGTTGACCCATGGAAAGGCCTGAGAAGATCACTTAGATCTTACAGTGATTTTGCCTTCTCTACATGTAAGTTGGAAAGTGCATGACCACTATAATTTGAATGTTTGTGTCCCACAAAATTCATGTGTTGAAACTTAATCCCCATTTTGACGATATTAGGAGGTAGGGCCTTTTGGAAAGTGATTAATTCATGAGGGCTCCACCCTTGCAGATGGGATTAATGCCCTTATAAAAGAGGATTCAGAGAGCCGCCTGGCCTTTCCATTTCTTCTGCCATGTGAGGACACAGTGCTCACCCCTGCCACCATGTGAGGGCCCAGCAGCAAGGCACCATCTTGGAGGAAGAGAGCAGCGCTCACCAGACACTGAATCTGCTGGTGCCATGATCTTGGACTTCCTAGCTTTAGAACTGTGAGAAGTAAATTTCTGTTCTTAATAAACAACTCAGGCTAAGGTATTTTGTTATAGCAGCTCACACAGATTAAGACAATGACCAATTTAATGCTGTAATATTGCCAGCCTATGTATTCTGCCAGTATTTGAGCCCTAGTTCAAAAAAGGACCATATAGTTTATTGAACTCCAAATGAGTGCAAAACTTACCTTGTAAATTTGTACTTTTCATCAGGGATGGGGAACAGTGACAACCCTGGCAGTTGTCATGCTGTTTTTGTTTCTTTGCATTTGTCCTAGAGGAGTGCCAAACCCTCCTGAGGACCTCATGTTTGAGCTCATTTTATGTTTTCATTAATTTTCGTTTCAATAGATCTATGAGAAACTGTGGCAACTCTAATAATATGAACATTTAAAAAAATCCCATAACATTAGGTTGCATATTTTCTACTGGTTAGTGGTTTTCTCTTGATTAAATTATGCATTTTTAATACGAGTTCTTCATTTCTCAACAGTAACACATTGCAGAGTCATCCCTTGGTGTAGACCAAATGTGTTTATGGGTCCCTGTCTGGGCATATATGAAGCTGCTTTGAACTTTAGGCTCTGTGTATGAAAGACATCCAAAATGCTTAATAAATGCTTTTATTACAACTTTTCACATGATCTCTCTGAGAGTATAAGTAATCTCATTGTTAAACTGGTGAAGGGAAATGGAGACATTGATGGTAGATGGCTTGCCCAAGGTCATTAAGGGACTCGCCATCAGACTAGCCAAGTAGCCTGATGGATAAATCACAGAGTAATCTATTTCAAGCTGGCTTAATAGCTATGTGGGTTGTCATCATGGTGCAGTTTTATTATTGTTTAGCACCAAACACCCAAATGCATTGATGATTTTATACTGGCTTCCTTAGAACCTTCATCTTAGTAACTTCTTTATGTTTCATGTGAAGCTCAGTGAAATCTGGGCTGGATTTTTGATCTACTTATGGATAGGTGGGAAATGCATGGTACCTAGGTTTTTTTCCCCCTCTTTTATTCTGAATTTCAGAATGCTACATGCTCAGAATAAGTGCTGCATAGAAGAATGAATTTTTAGATTAATTTAGGGCAAGTTATTATGTGCATTTTACTAGCACGGAATTTCTTTCTTCATTTTTTTTTTTTTTTGGTGGCTGGTAGGTACAGGGGTCAGAACCCATGACCTTCGTGATGTAAGGCAGCACAGCACAGAGTTTCTTATCCAACTGGAGATCCAGACCCTTTCACTGGTCCTAAGCTGTTTGTGAGAGTACAAGAATTTGGTAGAGAAATGCTGCATGTAGTGATTCTGGAAGAGGGCTGGCCCCAAGGTAACCTTATTTGACATGCTATGGCCCAGGAGTTTCTAGTGCTTGGTATTTTGAGGTTAAAGTAGAAGTAGATAAATTTGTCTAAGGTGAGAGACATTACCCATTGGCTCCAAATTATTTTTATAGATTTAGATTTGTTTCTCTGTATCAATCCTTGGTCCTACCTGTCTACATTTTGCCTTCTAGCCAATGTGATCTTTCTAGAATACAAGTCTTGTTAAGCAATTCTCCTGATTAAATTTTCTTGGAGCTGCACTCCATATTACAAGGTTAACACTAGGTTTTGCTGCAGGAGCAAATTAACTCAAAATCTTAGTGGCTTGACAAAGCTAAGGCTTAAGCTTTATTCATTCCACATGTCCTGTGTGGTTCAGGAGTGTTGGGTGGGATATTCTGCCTCACGTAGTTACTCAAGGATCTGGATATTGCTGGTTGCTGCAGCAAGGGTAGAGGGCACATGAAGATGCCACAACTGCTTTTCTAACCTTTGGACTAGAAGTGACATATTTCAGTTCTACTCACAGCCCACTGACCAGAGAAGTTATATAAATACTCCCCAACTCCCTTTAACTCCAGGGTATGTGAAGTATAGTCATGTGTCCAGCAGGAGAGGAGAACAGATATTGGTCAGCACTGGTTAAGTTTGCCACATTATCCATCACCCTTGTCATGGAGGTTTTTCATAACTCAGTCCTTGCTTTAACGATAACTACTTCTTGGCCGCCCTGCCCCGCCCACCATCCCTACTTCTCATTTAAATCCAGTCATTTGTATACTGCTTCCTTTGCCTAAAAACCTTTTCTAACTCTTTTGTACTCTTTGTGATTCAGTTCTAGAATTTCTTCCTTTGGGTGGGAAAATTCTATTATCTTGATCCCATGATATCTTGTTCCTAATACCTATGTAGCACTCATGATATTACACTCTAGTTGTGTATTGATTCACTTATTTTTCCTACTAGACTGTCCAGAGGTGTCTTGGGAACAGAGATCAAACTTAACTTTGAATCCTGAGTATCAAACACTTGGCACCTGGTAGATGCTCAATAAATATTTGTTGAGTGAATAAATGAATTACAGACTTTATACATTTTTTAGTAGGCCAAAATGGAGGTTAAATTTGAAATCCAGAAAATTAAAAAAGATCTGTACAAGAAACAATAATTAATATCTTTTTGGATGTCTGTAATTTTATAATTAATCAGCCTTCTTAGACAAATTTTTATATTTATCTTGGATAAAAGTAGTGCCATAGCATCTACATGAGAATTTCTCTTGCATCTAGAATTTGAATATGAGAATTCATCATAGCATCTAGATGAAGATTTCTTTTTTTCTTTAGGAACAATCTCTCTTTAAATCAATTTGCAATTTTTATGTCCTTTATGTCTGTTTTTATTTGTGTAATTGCAGATATGAATGTAAATTCCTCAAGCTCACAATCTCACTTGAAGCCACGACATACTATCACCTGCCATTTTCCTTGAATTTCTTGGGGAAAGTTCATGTTACTGATTATTTTGACCCTCTGTGTGAGATTTACCCTTTTTGCCTCTGTTATGGATTGAATTGTGTCTATTCAAAGATATGTTGAAGTCCTAATTCCCTGCATCTGTGATTGTGACCTTATTTGAAAATAGGATCTCTGAAGATGTAACCAAGTTAAGATGAGGTCATAGTTAATTAGTGTGGGTCTTAATCCAATATAACTGGTGTCCTTGTGAGATGTCCTGCTGGCACTTTGATTTTATAATTCTAGCCTCAAGAGCTGTGAGAGAATAAATTTCTGTTCTAAACCATCAATTTTGTGGTACTTTGTTGTGGCAGCTCTAGGAAACTAATACAATCTCTTTCTAATTTTTTTCCTATCATATACAGAATGTGTATTAATACGCAAGTCTGGGCTTATCAGCTGGCATGCAAAAACAAAGCATCTTTTTGACTAGTGAGGGGTTGACTATGCTTTGTTTTCAAAAGGAGCTATTGTAAATAGGCTGGGACAGAATATTTGGAAAAAGGAGAAACCACCAAAAACCAGTGACCTCTTCACTTACAAAACACCATCAGATCTGAGACTGATGCTTGATAGCTCTGGATAAACTAAGGCTGAAAAGAAGGCAGAGATTCTTCTGCTGGATTGAAGAGAAGTTATGGATGACCAGAACCAAGTGGTTAAACTTTTGCTGGATTTGGTCAATTGATTCTTGAGTCTTTTAAGTGCCTTCTGGTATTATATAGGCTAAAAAGTTGACAATATATTTCCACAAATCCATTGCAACTGTGTTCTGGAAAAAAATTATGTCCTGCCAGTAGCAGTAGCACTCAAGAGAGATTTGGAAGTGAGGCAGTGGTCATACTCCTGGTGCTGTTTCACCTGGCAAGCAAGGTCCTGGAGATACAGGGCCAGGAGACAGCCACTGTGCCCTGGTTCAGTGTTTCAGGGTCTAGTGTTAAGAGAGAGTTATGGAGGTGGTGGTAATTTCTGTTTTCCTTGGTAGAGCTTTGGCGCCGTGTTCCTAACTTCAAAATTTCCAGTGGTGTCACCCGGACTCCTGATGCTTCAGATTTTATTACAGTTTTGTAAACATTTGATTTCCTGTATTTAATTCCAATCTGTTAAAAATACTGAGTCTATTTCTTGGCCTAAACTCTGACTGATGGGAATTTGGATTGGTTATTTGACTTGGTCGGATTTGAAGGCAGTGATATTTATGGTATTACTGGAAAATTGGATCCTTAAATTATCTCATGCCATCCCCAGGAATAAAGTGCCTATGGAATGCAAGGCTTTGGCAGAAAGAGGGACTTCTATGAGAGACTCTTCTGGTAGTAGTGAAAAACACAAAGACTGTGGGATGATATGACTATGATTGAAATAGAGTTCCCTACACCCTCATAACATATGCTCTCTGCTTCTGTAAAATTGCTTGTTTAACCTAAGTAACTCCATTTTGCCCCCTGTCTGACCTGCAGACTACCCCCCCTTCTGCATGAGAAACTGCTGACCTTCTCATAGAAACAAAAAACAAAGTTGCACAGAAACAGGACCCATGCACAGTGAATTATTACATGGGAACAGGAACCATACACAATGAAAACTTGTATGCTTGATTGCTTGAACGGCTAGTTCTTGGCCTTTGTGACCTAGCTCCCTAGCTTGCTTTGTGCAGCTGGACAAACCCGTGTGCCAATGGGATGTAGTTTTTGCCGTTAAAAACCCCACGAGTCCAAGGCCCGAGGTTGTTCTTCCTTGGTTGCTCCTTGGGAGACGGTCGCTGGCCAGCTGGAGTGAATAAACTGCCCTTTTCTGCACAAGTGGCATGTAAGTGCATTTCTTTTGGGAGGGTGCCTCACAACGTGATCAGGAACCTTCTGTGGCCTCTCTTAAAAAAAATCTTTTATCCCTTAAAGTTGCAGGCTGATACAACCCAAATCTGATCTTACGGGTTGCTAAATCATAACATGAGTTGAATTCACAGCTGTACCAGGTCTTTCTTTGGTCAATGTTTGAACACTAATTAATTGGGAAAGCCTGAGACACTAAGAATTGGACATTGGGGGTGGGTGGGGGAGGGGTGGGGGGGCTAAAATGAACCTAAGCAGACTGAACAACCAAACTCCTCTGAGCCTTCTCTGCCATCAGAAGCAGCCCCTCCTTCCTATCTATGGGGCTGGTCATGTATTCATTGGATAACTTGTAATGACTTCTCCTGGAGCAGTTACCTTGAAAGGAAGTGTCATCTCTCCTTATGGTGCATCTCTGCCATTCCTCAATTACCTGGACATAAGTCAATCTCAGCATATTATACATGGGGCACATGCAAAGTCTGATCCAGAGAGAAATGCTTACACATGAAAATAATTGCTAAATATTAGCAGAATCCTAGAAAACATGCATAAGGATGGATACTAACTGTGCTAGATGAGAGAGGAAGAAGTACATCCTTGTATTGGGATGATTTTAAGGCTGTGGTTTCTTCCTCCTAACTGTGTTTACTCAAAGGGCCCAGAGGAAGTTTCCTTCAGAAAGAAAATGGGAAATACACTGGTAAAGGGAGCAGTGGCATTTTTAAAAGGTGCATTAGTGGATGTGTTAGTTTGCAAGGGCTGCCATAACAAAATACCACAGACAGGGTGGCTTAAACAGCAGAAAATTATTTTTTCACAGTTCTGGAGGGTAGAAGTCCAAGATCATGGTGTTTGGTTTGTTTTGAGTCCTCTCTCCTTGGCTTACAGATGGCTGCCTTCTTGCTATATTCTTATATGTCCTCTCCTCTGTGGATGAGCATCCCTAGTGTCTCCTTGTTTTGTCAAATTTCTACTACTTTTGAGGACACCAGTCAGATTGGATTAAGGCCAATCTTAATGGCCTCATTTTAACTTACCCACCTTTCTTCAAATACAGTCACATTCTGAGGTACTGGGGATTAGGGAGTCAAAATAAGAACTTTGGGAGTCACAATTCAGTCTATAACTGGATATCCTCTGTAGATTGGTGATAAAGTTGGAAGATGTTGTTATTGAAATCTTTGATTTTAATGGCTGTGATAGGATCCTAGAGGGTCAGAATTTAAGTGATAACCACCAAAAGCAAGAAGAATTTTTTTTACCCTAATAGAGAGCAGAGGGAGAAAAATAATCAGAATGGTTTGACTGCTGGGATCTTTGGGTGGCTAACTTATATGGTTTCCATATTGAATCAGATGGGTAGGTTATTAGAGTCCTATGTGATCTTTACAACTAAAACAAATAATTTTTAGATCTGGTGAATGGAAACTGACTTGAGGTAACATAATGTAGAGTCAAGGTCCCTCATCCAAACCCCAAATCTGAGAGCGTTCCCAAGCCCACAACCTCTTGACTCAAGTGGTAGCTGGGGTCTTTTGGAAAATTACTTGCAGTGGTCT
This sequence comes from Galeopterus variegatus, assembly GCF_000696425.1. Classification (NCBI taxonomy): domain Eukaryota; kingdom Metazoa; phylum Chordata; class Mammalia; order Dermoptera; family Cynocephalidae; genus Galeopterus; species Galeopterus variegatus. Next base: position 690,765 of record NW_007726229.1, on the reverse strand, counting down.
AATAAGTGTGTTCAGTAAGCCTTTCTCCTAGTATTCCGCAAGTGATTTGTCATTTGCCATGACATTCAAATACTGGATAAAGGAAAAAAAAAAACTAGTTCTTTTGAGGATTATTGATCAGTGACTCTGAAATGATGATAATCCCTAGAAGTACAGAAAACCACTGTAGTCCTCAAGTCAGAGTGGGCTTTTCTGAAGATTAGTTGATGGATGGATTAAGGGCTATTTTGGTATTAAAAGTTAAGTAAAGACTATTGGTAACTCTCGTGCCTTTTAGAGTAGTAAATCAAAAGCAGTACTGAGCTCTGGGGGAGATAATAGCAGAGATTAGTGCCACCACCAAAGATGGGATGGAAATAGACAGACTTTAGAGAATGACAGCACATATTTTAAACTTAATCAAGTAGTCTCTTTGCTAGAGTCAGTCAACACAGTCCCTGGCACTTTGTATGCAGCTGTAATTCTGGTGAGTACTTTTTCTCTCCTTCCTCCAAAACAGGCAGCACCAGAGCAGTTTGCTATTAAGTTCATGACAACAGGGTGCGCATCTTACTTAAGGGCTGGGTCATCTCTTTGGCTCTTTGTCATAATGTACTCCATAGAGCATCTGATTATTTTATCACCCTATAGGATAGCATATTGGTCCACCATATTGATGGCATTGACCTGATAGTATTTGAGGAACAGAAAGTAGCAGGTATCCCAGGTCAGTGTTTCTCAAACAATTGAGGATGATAGATCAGTTTTTAAAAATTTTAAATCTATCCAGACCAACAGTTTTATAAATCACAATACAGATAAGTTAAAAAATAAATTTAAAAGGCAAAATACAAATTTAACTATATTATTAGATTCTGTCAAATTACTCTAAACATTTCTAAGTACTTACTCTCAATTTCTGTACTCATTGAAGACCAGTAACAAAGAGTTCACAGACCGGCATGTGTAAGTCAGCCACACATTGATAGCAGTACCCTACTTGTCTTTATAAGACCAACTGAGACCAACATAGGGAAAGGGAATGTGAGCTAGAGCAATGAAAGGCCTTCTGCTGAGGACCAAGCAAATAGCATTATCTATAGCTCACACATGTTTATGCCTAAATTTGTTTTTCAGAAAGGCTGGATTCAAGGAACAGCATGTTCCCCAAAGCAACAATGAAACTCCTGGCCACAGACAAGTTTCCAGGGCTCTTTTCTGGATCCAATGCAATGCAGGCTTCAAGAACTGACAAGTGAACTGTGTTCCATAGTCATCCAATCCAAACTGAACAAGTTTGCATCTCCATTTGCATAAGAGGACCTAAAAGGGAACCTGGATGGGGAGTTGGCTGGGATCTAATCTATGTAAGATATCCCCTTTCCGTTGTTCAGAGAGACACGGCTTTGGGTATTATCCCCTGTGTATTCCATTACTTGTTACAAGTAATAAATCTTCCCATTCAGACTTCTGGTCTTGATTGCATTCATACAGTTATGCTCACTGAGAGATGGACCCCTTGAATCTGGTAACAGTATGTTTGTAGGATGAGAGATAAACTTTGTGTAAATTTAGGGATCTGCCTCTTCAGTGAAGTTTTTGGGAATTCAGTAGTGTGGGACATGTTAAGATATCCCTATTCAAAGCAAAAGACAAGTTGATGTACTTTGTAATTCCTAACACACACACACACACACACACACACACACACACACACACACACACACACACTCATTCACAATACTTGATAGGCTTTTTAGATCTTGGAGGCAACATATACCATATTTTGGTGCTCCACTATGACCTAGTAATCCCATTAAGTTGCCAATTTTGAGTGTGGTCCAAAACAAGAAACAGTTCTTCAGCTGCTCCAGGCTACAATGCAATCAGTTCTCCCAGAAGCTCTCCCACTTAACCTTATGACCTATTCATCCAAGGGACCTAAATGACAGAAGAAGATTCTGTGTAGAGAATTGCCTGTGGTCCCCTTGGATTTTGAAGAAAGTCATGGCCTGTGTATCAGTTACGGTTCTCCAGAGAAACAGAACCAATAGGACGGATCAATAGATAGATAAAGTTAACTCAAGGAACTGGCTTACATGATTGTGGGAGCTGGCGAGTCTAGAATTTATAGGGCAGGCTGGCAGGCTGGAAACTCTCAGGCAGGAGCTGATGCTGCCGTCCTGCAGCAGAATTTCTTTTCCTCACAGAAACCTCAGTTTTGCTCTAAATGTTTTTCATTTAATTGAATCATGTCCACCCACTTTATCGAGGATAACCTACTTTCTTAAAGTCAACTGTTTGTAGATGTTAACCACATCTACAAAATACCTCCACTGCAACACCTAGATTAGTATTTGATTGAGTAACTGGGTCCTCTAGCCTAGCAGGTTGATGCATAAAACCAACCATCACACTTTCTTTTGCAAATAACTATTCTCATTGTGCAAATCAGTTTCTGGCTTATTATTGTGATCTGAGAAAAACCCGAATGCCTGATCGTGGGAGAGAAGTCATTCTGCAACCTGAGATTCCCATCTTGAAATAGATTTTATCTGAACAAACACAAAATTCCTGGGCATTTTGCACCTGACAAATGTCCCAGAAATCTTGAACTTGAACTTTAGTGGTTTAGAGGTCTTATTATGGATGCATGTTTCCACCAAGGAACACAAGAAATGATTTCACTTAACCTGAATATTGAGGTAATCACTTGGTCATTTTGGACTCTCATGATACTGAGAAAACAACCAAAAAAAGGGTTACTATGTTTAAGTGATTGATCCTGACTATCATGGGATTATGGGATGTTTGTTACACTGTGAAGGCAAGGAGAAATATGAGTGTTTCAAAAAGTTCATGAAAAAATAGGATTAAATGATGATAGAGTTTGGATTTGTCGTCCCCCCAAAACTCATGTGGAAATCTGATTCCCAATGTGGCAGTGTTGGAAGCTGTTTGAGTCATGGGGGCAGATCCCTCATGAATGGGTTAATGCTCTCCCTGGGGGGTGGGAGTCCTGAGTGATCTCGCTCTATTAGTTTCTGCAAGAGCTGGTTGTTTAAAAGACCCTGGCACCTCCCCTCTCTTTCTCTCGCTTCCCCTCTCCATGTGATCTGTTTGTACCCGCCGGCTGCCTGCAATTCCCACCATGAGTAAAAGCAGTCTGAGGCCCATGCCAGATGAAGCTGTCCCAGAATTGTGAGCCAAATAAACCTCTCTTCTTTATAAATTACCCAGTCTCAGGTATTTCTGTTATAGCAACACAAACGGACTAATACAGAAGATAATGTGAATCTTTCCATGAAAGAACCTGCATATGACTGAAACTCAAAGTGTCCTCTGAAGTACCTCCAATGCTACCCTGCCTAATAGAATAGTTAATGAAAAATTGTCACAACACAATACTGGCAGGCCGCTAATGGTTGAGACATCTCAAGTTTGAAGATTTGCATGTCCCCACCAGGTATAAAATACATTCTAGCTAAGAGCTGGTTGAGAGCAAGGAGAAAATGGAATGTGTAGTTGAGAAGAAAATTGTAAATTCCAGATATGCCTTATAACTAGTTTCACATGTATAGTCATGAGTGTGTGTGTGTATATATAAATATATTAATAAGCATGCTTCCTTCATCCCTCTCTTTTATTACTTTATATGTAGTGAGTTGGGGTAGTGTAAATTTATGGTTTAGTCTTTAGGTGACAGGATATCAAAGCAAGATTTGACTGAACTATAACAGGAAGAAAAGTCACCCAAACATAGAGATAAATTCAATGACTGAAAGTATTTGGATTTGTTTTTTGGGGAAATGGTGAGCTCTTTTGTGTTTCTATAAGGAATATTTGTATTACTCTAGGTAGAGAGAGATCTCTTTTACAATTGTTATTTGGAACTTTAATTTCATATCAAATAGTATATGTGGATGGTGAGAAGCCAGAGAAAGGAGCTAGGCTGGATATCATTCCCAACCCCTGCTATCCACCTACTGGGGATGAAAAGCTTAAAACCACATTTTTCAGATTTTCTTGCTTCTAGGCTTCTAGATGCAAGAAGATTCCACTAATTTGGGCTGTGGGCATGAGGCAGATGCCTTCTCCCTGCCACTGTTTGTGCAGGCAGGCAAGACTGTGGGGACATGAGGCCACAGTGGCAGACAGACTCAGAGCTCTAGCTGCCAGTCACCAACTCATGGGTATCTCAAGGCAGCGGTAGAGGCAGGATGGACGGCCTCAGGCTCCATTCTGTGCGCACTTCATTATTCTGTTTATTCATGGGGCTTCTGGTCCTCCTTTCTTCTCTCACTTAATGTCACTGGTTGCTGTAACTCCTTAGAGATGAAGTGTTTTTATTTATTTATTTATTTTTGGAAGTGTTTTAAAATTATTTTAGTTTTTGAATGAACTTACCCCTATAACTTTTGTTGTAAATGCAATAGTGGTTAAAGAGATTTGTTTGTTAATCCTTTTGGTCTCCTGCATATAGAATGCTTTTAAATTATTTTGAACCTTTGACAAGGGGAGAAATGTAGGCAGTTCTGTTACAGTGTGTTAAATATTTACACATTTTGGCATATTTTTCTTTTCTGTGAAGCATGGCATTGTGTTTCTGGAATGATTAATGTATCAAATTCATGGCTATTGAAGTTATACTGTAGAATGGTAAGTTCGTAGGTTTGTGGAAAAATAGAAGTTTCTGAAGCTTTATTGTCTCACATGACAATCTGTGTGAGGCTAAAATTCAGTTATGAAAGGTTTCTGGCAGTTCTGTTTTGCAGTCATATTACTGGTTTGGCAACTGAAATTCCGATCATGAGACCTTCATGGTTAAAAAACAAAAAAGCAACCTGTATGCCATCTCAATCAGTGTTTTTGACATGTATATTCCTAATTTATATTTATTGTTTTAATAGAGCTGCAGTTCTCATTGATTCTTCAATGTAGTTCCTTTGTGTAAATTAGTTGAAGTAAAATTTTGTCAGAAACCAGTTCCTTTCTGATTCCTTCTCGTCATGATATTAAACAACATTAAGCCACAAGGACAAAAGAGTGTGTTTTACATAATCCATTTACTTATCTCTGAATTTTGGGGCACTGTTACCAGTTTTCTCTCACTTTACAGACAAGGTTATTTGAGAAATTGAAATAAGGAAAGAGAACAGGATGAGGTACTTCTTTAATTTTTTTCTTTAATATGTGGCCCAGTTTTGTTTGAACCATGATCCAATGGAGAGGTAGAACTTGATATTGGTATAAAATCAGAGCCATTTCATATTTTGTGTAGTGAAAAAGTTCTATCTACTTCAGTGGAAAATGTCATTTGTTTCAATTAGAAGCCTTGGGAGAACCACTTGATGAATGTAAATGGTATCTTTAGCCTTTAAATGATCATTGCTTGAATTTTTAACATTCCAAGCGGAAAACAAGTTCAATCTTTACTGGATGGGTGAGCAAAATGGCGGCCAGGAATTAGCATAGAGGATGACAGAAGAGAACTTCTGTTCACATGAAATACCTTCGGCAAAAGCCTGGGTGTGGAAGAGACAGAAGATTGAATTAAACATGGGTAAGGTAAGCTGAATGTAAGTGAAAAGGAGGATAGGATAGGATAGTTGAAGATCAACTGACAGATAAATATGTAGATAGAGCAGCAGAGTGAAATTACTAGAATGCCATAGAAAATCTTTCTTTGTATGACAGGAGTAGCAAATTCCTGTAGCTCCCTATGGCTGTATTATTGCAGTAGTCTTTGCCCTAACATGTCGCAGAGGTGTGTCAAACACTGAACCTTTGTGTCTTCTTAAACTTTAGGGGCAAATGTCAAATTCTCCAAGAGGTGCTCAAAGCCCCTTCTTCATTTCCCTGTGGGGTGAGAGATGGTGGAAGAAAAATGCCACAGAAATTATTATTTTTAACCAATGAAATTATCTTCTTATTTCCTGGTTTAACTTGAACTCTTTTTATACATTTTAGGGGGTTAAAGTGTTTAGGTTTGAAAAATCTTTCAACTCTCTTGTAATTTCTACATAGTTGATCTAGCCTGATTTGGAATGTGGACATACTTGCCATCTATTATTTTGTCCTAGATCTTTTGGGTCTCAGGCAAAATGGAGACAGAAAAATGCCCATTTTAACTTACTTAAATTTCCTTAACATTTTTTTTCTAGATTTTTTAAGAATTATTTTTTCTACCTGAAAGTCAATTTTAACTCACTAAAAACAAAGTTTATATTGTTAGTTATTTTCTTTTATAAAATAAATCATCTCCCTTACTCCACTCCATCTTTCATTCTGACTTGTCACTTAGTCGTAAGTAACTAAACAGTTGATTAATTTTGGAATTGACTTACCAATTAACAATCCCCACCTCCAGTTTTGCACTGATTTAGAGAAAAGGAATCAATATTTCTATGGTTGGAGTGCCAACAAAGTTCCACTTGGCAATACAAAAAGAAACAAAGCAAAAATGAATGAAAATAGAAACATATTAGGCATCAAATTTGGCACATCTTTTGTTTTTTGTCTTTTCAGATATTATGCTTTTATGTTTTTTTTTTCTTTTGGAAATTTTCAATCATTTGACTAATCAGATTTGTTCTTTGCTGAGATCTTAGCTCCTTTTTGGCTGATTTTATTTGTTTTTCTTCTTAGGTTAGTTCTTGATTGTTTGTTTCATGTTGTTTCTTCTATTGTTTGTAATTATCTTCTCTTTGCTGATAATACAATTCTTTGTTGTCACTTTTTCACACCAGATGAGCTTAGAATAAGAGACCAGTTGAACAGGTTTCAGTTGAGAGCCTAATATGTACTTAACATTGGTTTTATCAGTATTTTATAGACCATATCTACTTTTGATTCTCATGGTTCATTTTGAGAAACGTCTCTTCCTATATGCTTTGAACAAAATCTCAACAAGTTTTAATAAAATAATAGTTTTATTACAAAATAACACAAGCTTATTGTAGTGAATACAGAGAATGTAAAAGGGATAATTAAATCAGCTGTTATTTGATCAAACAGAGAAAACCACTATTAACATTCTGGTGTATTTTCTTCAAGTCATTTTTATGTGCATGTTTAACAAGAGTATTCGTGTTGTATGACCTGACTCATTTCTGTTTTATTTCATCTTGTGGGCCACAGATTTAGAATATTGTGAAATGAAATGATTATAGGTATCCTTGTTTGGCTTCATAGTTTAATGAGAATGCTTTTCTCTGTAGAATATTAATAGGAAATATTTGTGACAAGTGTTTTGTGGTCAAGTAAGTTAAAGAAACACAAGGTTAGACAAAGTTTAGTTTTCTGAAACTGCAAAAGTTTCCAGAATCTTAAATAGGCCCACATATATATATATGGGTATATATATATATATATATATTGCGACATGCAGAAGAAAGGTTTATGGCATGCAAATTTTCCAAACTTACGTGAGTGTAAAATCCTTGGGACTTTTCAGAAAATCCTTTTATGAAATATACTTTGGGAAATACTTCTCTTGGGTTTTACTTTCTTCTTAGTCTGTTTGGACTGCTGTAACAAACTACCATAGAGTGAGTGACTCATAAACAACAAAAATTTGTTTCTCACTTTCAGAAGGAGAGAACAAAGCTAAGGATACTAGAGATGGGGGTCGGGAGGGAGGGGGATTGGGAGTGATAGGTTGGGTGGAGAGCATGGAGAAAGATTATGATTTGTAATGATGAATATGCTAATTAAAAACAATTTTTTTTTCTCATGGCTCTGGAGGCTGGAAATTCCAAAATCAAGGTGCTGGCAGATTCCGTGTTTGATGAGGGCCTGCTTCCTAGTTCATAAATGGTGATTGATTTTGTTGTGTCCTCACATGATGAAAGGCACAAGGGATCTCTTTTATAAAGGCACTAATCCCATTTATAATGGCTCTGCCTCCATGACCTAATCACCTCCCAAAGGTCCCATCTCCAAGTACTATCATATCAGGGATGATGATTTCAACATAGGAATTTTGCGGGGCATAAATATTCAGTCTGTAGTAACTTTTAAGTATGATGTTGCCCCTGGCTTTAGGTATGTAATATATTCTAGTAATACCAACAAAGATTGCTATTTCTAGTTTATGAAGTTGCTGTAAAGTTTTAAAATCTAAATGGTACTTATTTGTTGTATTTTTTAGCATCTATTGCAATGGTTATACATATGGTTTTTCTACTTTGATCTACATGACAGAATATGTAATAGATTTCTGAATATAGATTCAATTTTATTTTACTAGTTTATGCTTTCTAAGCCTCAGTCTCTGCATGTATGAAGATAATAATGATACTTTCCTCAAATAGATGTTAAAATTAAATAAGGAAATGCATATAATGGGCTTAGCACCATTCTTGAAAAATAGTAAGCTATTATTAGGATGAAAATAGCTTTGGCTATAACCCATAAGATTTGAGTAAGTAGTTCTCTTAATTTTTTTCTGCATGAGATGTAATTGTTTTAATTTCCTCTTTAAACCAATAACTATTTAGATGGATGTTTTACATTTTCATTTTGATTAGTTATAATAAGTTATTAATTTTTTGCTCTATGGCACTATGATCAGCAACTGTGGCTTGAATAGCACTTGCTTTAGGAATTGAAGATTTCTCTATTATGGAGTAATATATTACCAATTTTTTATAACAAATCATTGTTCAAAATACATTTGGAAAGGTATTTTCCTTTTTAGGTTACAGAATTTAATCTATAGGTATAAATTAAAATTAATTGAATTATTCTAATTTTTAATAAGAAATGATACCTATGAGTTTATTGCTTTTTGCCTTAAAATTGATTTTGTCTGAAATTATCATTCCTCCTTTTTTTTATTTGCATTTTTCTGCCACTTATCTTCCTTTATATTTTTTGGCTACTTGATCTGTCAAAGGTTAATGTATTTGTCTGTTTCTGTTGCTTATAACAAAATACTTGGAACTGGGTACTTTGTAAGAAAATGAAATTTATTGCTTGCAGTTTCAGAGGCTGAAAGTCCAAAATCCAGGGAAAACATCTGGTGAAGGCTTTCTTTGGTGGTGACTTCAGTGATGGCAGGGTGTCACATTGTCAAAATGGTGGAGCAGAGAGAGACACCAACCTTTTCATTCACCCTCCTTTGAAAACACTCTATACTACGCCCATGACTACCATTTTTAATCCACTCACTATGGTATAGTCCTACAATCTGATCACCTCTTCAAGGCTCCACCTTTTAGTTGCCATAATAAGATTTCCTATCCTCACCAGTTACATTGGGGATTAAGTTTTGCAGGGACATTCAACCCAAGGCAACTAAGTCCTCCCACTGCAGTTTTATTTCTATTGATTTCTTCCCACACTTTTAACAATTTAAACTTTATTTATGTTTGACATCATGTTATTTAGCACTTGCAGGTTTATGATTGTTGTACTTTTGTTGGGGATGATATCATTTTATTAACATAAAGTAACATCCAGCTTAGTTTTTAAATTATCATAAGTTTATCTGGAAATGGATGTTAACTTTTTGAGTTTATTTTATTTACTTTTGACTCTGAAAAAAACATCCCAAAACACATTGTTCAGGCAATGTGAACTTTACTTACTTCAGTAAGGGAGAATACCACCTATGGATGAATATTTAGTGAGTTTTGAGGTTTGTTTTAAGGTAGGTCTTTAAATGCAGGGATCTGAGTAGAATTGTGCAAAGTTTTTGGTATTAGTTTAGGATTGGTAGACACAGAAAGATGAGTGTTTTAAAGCAGGTCTTGATGAATGGATATTGCCCATTTATGACATCTATTTTCCTGGGAAGAAAGCTATTCAGACTAATGCCTGAGGAGTTGGCAAGTTGAGCAGTCTGTTATTTGGATAAATGGATTTTTAAGGAGTTCATGAAACAAACAGTAATGTTATTTGAAACTTTATTTTCCTGGGCAAGAATTTACTGGAATAGTAAAGTTATGTTAGTGTAGACAGTCAATTCTTGATCCTATTAAATCTGTGGTTGCAGGCAGTCTGTTCTCAATTTGATAAATCTCTGTCTATCTTTTTAAAACATTTTCATGCCAGTTTATTTTAGGTAGGTCTCTTGGAAGCATGATAAATTTAGATTATGTCTCTTAATCCAATTTGAGAATCTCTATTTTAATAGATGAATTTAAGTTTTTTGTATTACACTCAAATATTTTATCTTAACTCCTTCATCTTGCTTTATATTTTCTTAGTCTTATAAAATGTGATTGTTTCCTTTAGTTTTATCTTCTCTAGTAATTGAAAGCTGTATTCTTCATCAATATTAATACAATCTGAGGGTTGCAACTCAGATAACCATTCTTAACTGAATATATGCTACCTTTTACATCTCTTCTTACTATGATCATTTTTGATATTTGCATTCAACTTTTTACTTCAACTAACAACAATTATTTAAATTTAACTTTGTTAAACTGTTCTCAACATACACCATTTGTGTCTTTATATCCTAACTTTGCCATTTTTGAACTCTTGATATTGATTAACATTTGAAATCTTTAGTATGTTGTAGGAGATATTATCAAGAAGGGCACAGAGATATTATAGTTTTGAGCCCTTGTGTATCTGAGAATGTCTTTCTGTTGTTTTCAAAAGCGAATGACATTTTGACGGGGCCTAATTAGTAGGTCACAGTTCTATTTCTCTGAAAATTTTATGTATATTAGAGACATCACAGTTCACCTGGTTTTTGTTCCTTAGTGGTTCATCTTTTTAGTTTTTTTTCCCTGCCTTTATGTAAGGATTTTTTCCCCTTGATGGTGTTACTTTTAAAATACTTAGCTCAGTGGTCCTAAAAAATGGTATCTTTTATTATTTTTCTTAGATTACCTTTTCTTTTTTTTTTTTTAAAACTATGTCTTGGTTGTTACTTTGATTCCAAATTTCTTGAAAATACCCATAATTGTTAGGTTGATTCTAATTTATTCTCTGACTCTACAGCTAATGTATTCTCATATCATTCTTATTTTATTTCTTTATTACCAATTATTCTCTTTAAAAAGTATTATGCAGATTTTTTGGTTAAGCTATTATACTTTTGGTTTCCTGAAACATTTCTTGATCTTACTTATATCCCTTTAAATCCTACTTTGTTGTCTTTGCACCTGATCTAACTCTCCTTCCATTTCTAAATTTGCTTTGTTTTCCTAAGACTCCCTGGCCTTGTTGGCTAAATTTCATTGCATTCTACTGAAGTTATCATAAGTTTTACAAAATATTCTTTTGGTTCCTCAACTAAATCTGGTTCAGAGCTTCATTTACTCTTTGAGACTTCAGGATGACTTTCTTATTCTCTTAGATTTTGTTTATTTTTTTCTTACGTCACCTTCAACTTCAACATTCAATTCCTTATGAAGAAAGATATATTCAGACCTCAGCATACCCATTTGTGTTATATATTGGCTTCACTATATATTTGGGTGGCTGTGAAAACGCTTCTCAGAAGTACTGCTCTTGGCCTCTTTCCTACTTGTACTTCTTGGTTTTCTGAAACTGAAATAATGGAGTTTCTCAGTGTTTCTCAATAGCAGCAATCATCAGAATCAATTATAGAGCTTTTAAAAAAATAGATATTTCTGGACTTCAAACCTAAAAATTGTGTAGGTGTTTGGAAGAATAATGGGAAAACTTGGATTTAAAAACCAGATTTGAGTGCTAGTGAGTACTGCAATTAGTACTATATTTTTCTCATCTCCTACAAAATTGTTTTTCTTTTGGAGACTATTCCTTCTAGGAAGGGCTGGCTTCACAGATGAGCAACCTGTGCATTTGCACAGGACCCTGTGCTCAGAGAGCACCCCCATGCTTGGTTTAAGTTTCTGTTGCTGCTGTCTGGAAATTCTTAACTTCTTTGAACTTGTGTTTTTGTTTCAATGGGACTATGGAACATGTGCATAAGCAGAGGAGATAGGCAAACGATGTGTCTACCATTTCTTACAGCCCTGTTTGTATAGTGCATCTGTGATGCCCCAGTGGGCATAGAATTCTGACGAGCCCGTAATATATGGGAGTTTTGAAAGACCCAAAGTGAGTACTTCTATAATTTAGTGTGTTAATTTCCTATTGCTGTCACAACAAAATACCACAAGCTTAGTGGCTTATGTAACTCAAATTAATTTTCTTAAAGTTCTGGAAGTCAGAAGTCTGAAATGTGTCCTATGAGGCTAAAATCAAAGAATGCATTCTTTCTGGAGGCTTGGGGGAGAATCTGTTTCCTTGACTTTTCTAGCTTCTAGAGTCTGCCTTCTTTGGCTCACCCCCTCAACCTCCTCTGTCTTTAAAGCCAGCAGCATAGCATTTTACAGTCTCTTTCTCTGCTTCTGTTGTCACATTTCCTTCTTTGACTCTGATCCTCCTGCCTTCCTCTTATAGGGGTTGCAACGGGCCTACTTAGAAAACCCAGGATAATCATCCCATCTCAAGACCCTCAATTTAATCACATCTGAAAAGTCCCTTTTGCCATGTAAGGTAACATATTCACAGGTTTGGAGATTTAGGAGGGGGGCCATTATTTAGCCTGCCACATTAAATGAGGATGCTGTTATTTTCTATCTGAATGTGAACTTGCTTTCAACACAGAAATACATCTATGGAGTTCTGAGAAACATGAATGCCCAAGCAACCCTATAATTTCATCTCAAAGTACTTTCCTGCCAACTACTTATGCTGAAAATTGTGCCATAGAAAAAAAGGGAGAGAGGACATCATTAAGATGGCAGAATAGATGGTCCCCAGTGTCATCCTCTTTCTTCCACTACTGATCAATTTACAACTATTAAAAAGAAAAGACAGCCAACCTGGGACTGCTGGAGCTTGGAGGAAGAGGAGGAGAGATTCATAGAGTTCCTGAAGGTGGGAGAAGCTGCAGTGAGAGAAAGGAGGCACCATTCCAACCGTTTCAAGCCCCAGAGGCTTCAGGGCCAGCCCAGGGAGCATTCAGAGTGGGAGCCAGCAAAAGCTACAGCCAAGCTCTTTGCATGAAGTTGCTTGGATTCTGCAGGGGAAAAGAGGGCCTCAGAGTACACAATACCACCCCTCAGACTAGTGAGACAATTGGAAGGGTTCCTGTGGAACCACTAAGAGTGAAGGCCTACGGCTGATTAAGATAGGAGCCACCCAAAGGCTGGTGAATCATTGTAAGGGACCCATGCATGACCCACACCACATGAAATTTTTGGAGTGTGGGTGGAGGCTGGCCTCCTGGGGGAATATTGAGGCACAGCATGGGCAACTGATTTGCCTCCAACAGAATACTTAATCAAACATAGGGGGCTTCCAAGATGGTAGAATAGACAGTCCCCAGCATCACTCTCTCCCACAAAGCAACAAATTCACAACTATTAAAAAGCAATGACAGCCAAGCTGGGGCTGCTAGAGATCAGGGGAAGAGGAAGAGAGACCTATGGAGTGCACAAAAGCAGTAGAAGCCATGATGAGAGAAAGAAAGGACAGCTCTGACCGTTTCAAGCCCACAGACACTTCCAGGCTGGAGCTGCTGAGCATACAGGGCAGAGGCTGACAAAAGTCACAGCTGTGTCCTTCAGATGAAGTTTCATGGAGGTGGCTGGCGAGAAGAGGGCCTTGGTGGACCCCAGGCCAGCAAGACCACTAATAGGGTTCCCATGGACCCACATAAGAGAGAGGAGCCACAACAACTGGAAGAAGGAGCCACTCAGAGGCTAGTAAGTCATCACAAGGGACCAGCACATGGCCTGTCCCATGGGAAGTATTTGGAATGCAGGCAGTGGGGAGATGGGCCACCGGGTTAACATTGGGGCACAGCAAGGACAGGTGATCTGCCCTCCAATCAGTGTAGGACCACTCAGTGGAGACTAGTCAGGAATACAGAACTGCAGGGGGTGCAGTTTGCTAAAAAGACTCAGGTCCAGACCAGAGTTTCTACACAACCCAGGTGTACCAGATCTCATGAGACCTGGAAGTACATATAAAATCAACCATTAAAATCTGAGCTGCACAAAAAGCCTTCCCTAGGGAATTAGCAGCAAAGCGGCAACTTAGCTCAACCACAGGGTTCAAATACTGGTCCCCACAGGAAGTCTTCCCATTTTAGAAGTAAGCAAAGGACGACAAATTAGTTCCAGCACAGAGTTTAAGTAGTGGGAATAGTGAATAATCCATCACAGAACTGAAAGGAAAAACAAAATACCCACAAACCAGAGACAAAATTTAACATTAACTAGTAAAGGTCTCACATCACCAAAGAACAGCTATAAAACCTAGAAGGACTGGAAGTCCCTGTGCCTGTAAGCCAGGGAGAGGGGAGGGCCAGGGGCCTCTGCCATGCCCCTCCTGACACTTGCAACCAGCCCAGTGATGACCACCAAGCCACCACAGGAAGCATCCCCAGCTCCTGAACTGGGGCTATGGTGGGGTGAGGGCTTCAGCCACACCCCTCTGACATCTGCACCCAGCCCAGCAATGACCAAGACACCACTGGAAGCCCCCTGGTCTCCCGTGCAGGCATGAGGGGGGTGCCACTGGCCTCAACCCTACCTCTCCTCCTTCCTCCTTATCCCACCCTATTTCCTTCTCCTTTCCTTTCTCCCCCTCGCCCCAATCACTCCACAACATCATAGAATGTAAAAAAAAAAAAAATAATAATAAATAAATTAAACAACAACAACAACAAAAATACTTTAGTGATCAAATGCCAAACATTAGGCTACCTCTTTCTCTATATAGAAACTACCAGATAATAGGTTGACTGTCACATGGACATCAGATGATTGATGGGCTAATTTAACATTTGAATCTTTCAGTTTTTAGTATAACCAATACATCAGAAGAATCAGTAAGGATATCTTGTTAGGTTTTCTACTGAAAATGTTAAGAAGATGATTACAGTGACCTTCCTCCTTCCCTCCCTTCTTTCCTTCCTTTCTTTTTGTGGCTGGCCAGTTTAGGGACCCAAACCCTTGGCCTTGGTGTTATAACACTACACTCTAACCAACTGAATTTACCAGCCAGCCCTGATTTCAGTAATTTTTAAAGTTCTTAAAATCTTATGGGTATATGAAAATGTCATTTTCTGTACTCAAGAAAAAGTAAGATAGAAGAGGTTATATGCATGACTAATGAAATGCATAGATTCTTCAATTAAGGTCATAATTTTGTATCTGTTTTAGGGGGTGACGTATTTATTGTTTCTTGATCTTTTGTGGATTCTATGGTTACTTTGATTGCAAGATCCAGGTCTACCTCATTTCTATCCTTGATTCCTAGTCCAGTACTTGAACAAATGGAGGTGCTTAACATCAATGAATAAGTTGATACTTTGAGAAAATGTCTTTTAAAATACCAATGACATTCTTCACAGAAATAGAAAAAATATTTGAAACATTCATATGGAACAACAAAAGATCCTGAATAGGCAAAGCAATCCTGAGCCAAAAAAATAAAGCCAGAGGCATAACACTACCTGACTTCAAATTATACTACAAAGCTATAGTAACCAAAACAGCATGGTACTGGCATAAAAATAGACACTCAGACCAGTGCAACAGAATAGAGAACCCAGAAATCAACCCATAGATTTACAGCCAATTGATATGTGACAAAGGCAACAAAAACATAGATTGGGGAAAAGAATGCCTCTTCAATAAGTGGTGCTAGGAAAATTAGATATGCATATGCAGAAGAATGAAACTAGACCTGCACCTCTCACCATATACCAAAATCAACTCAAAATGGACTAAATGGCTTAAATATAAGACCAGAAACTATAAAACTACTAGGGAAAAATGTAGGGGAAACACTTCAGGAACTAGGACTGGACACAGACTTTATGAACAAGAGCCCAGAAGCACAAGCAACAAAAGAAAATAAACAAATGTGATTCTATCAAACTAAAAAGCTTCTGAGCAGCAAAGGAAACAACCAAGAGTGAAATGACAACCTAGAGTGGGAGAAAATATTTGCAAATTATACATCCAACAAGGGATTAATATCCAGAATATACAAGGAACTCAAACAATAACACACTAAATAACCGAATAACCCAATTATAAAATGAGCAAAGGAGATGAATAGACATTTTTCTAAGGAAGATATACAAATGGACAACAGACACTTAAAACATGCTCAACTCACTAATCATCAAGGAGATGCAAATTAAAACCACACTGAGATATCACCTCACCCCAGTTAGACTGGCTGTAATCAAAAAGACAGAGAATAACAAATGCTGGCAAAGATGTGGAGGGAAGGGAATGCTCCTACATTGTTGGTGGGACTGTAAATTAGTACAACCACTATGGAAAGCAGTATGGAGTTTTCTCAAACAACTACAGATAGATCTACTGTATGATCCAGCAATCCCATTTCTGGGTATGTACCCAAACGAATGGAAATTATCATATTGAAGGGATACCTGCATTCCATGTTCATTGCAGCTCTGTTTACAATAGCCAAGATATGGAACCAACCTAAATGTCCATCAGTGGACAACTGGATAAGGAAATTGTGGTATACATACACCATGGAATACTACTCTGTAGTAAAATATAATTAAATTCTGCCATTTGCAGCAACATGGATGAGCTTGGAGAAAATTGTGTTCAGTGAAATAAACCAGGCACAGAGGGATAATTACCACATGTCCTCACTCATAAGTGGAAGCTAAGAGAGAAAGAAGGAAGGAAAGAAAGACCACAGTGGTGTGTTGGACTTGCAGAGGGAGAGAACATACCTAGGGTTGTGGAGTGTGGTGGGGGAGGAGGAGGGGAAGGGAAGTTGGGAACTAATTGGGTAAGGGACATGGGGTATAATCACAATTTGTGGTAATGGGCATGCTGACAGTATTGATCTGGCCATCACCTCTTGGGCACAAGCAGTGACAAGCCTTGTACCCCATGAAGGTGCATAGCCAATAAAATAAAAATAAGAGAACTTCTTTTCTTCATTTAACTCTAATAACTGAGCTGGGCTGAAATATTTGTTGTGTAAGTAAGAGCCACTTGAGTAACCTTGGTTGTTTAACATTAGGTTTGAAATTTATTTTATTTAATGTGTAGGATTATATTGCTAATCCTGTTCTCTTATTATTTTCTAGTAGAGATGGAGGAAAAAAGTCATCTTTGTGGCTAAGTAGAAGTTTTTAACATTGTCTACTGAAGATTTCAAGGGCATTTTCATTTTTATGTTCCTCCAGTTATTACACCAATCCAGCAGGCAGTTATATTCTTTGCCTCTCCAGGTATGAAATGACAGCTGCTGTAGAGACACAGCTTGGTTACTGTTCACACAGTGGAGCAGAAGTTAATCACCGTTCAAAAACAATTGGTTGACTTTAGACCAGAGAGTTAATTAAAGGGAAACTGTTGAGACAAGAATTATACTCATTTTTTAAAAGTTTGACTGTATGACTAACAGTTCACATCATTAAGAATAAAAATATAGATTTCTTAAATGCGAATAAATTCTGTTTACTTAACTTTCAAATTGAGTTAATCTATGTTTACTTTGTTCTTCTCTGTTTTTAATGTGCTCTTCCTGGAAAATGACATTAGAGTGTTCAATGTCATCTGTCTTTTTTACAGTTGCAAGAGAATACTTTTTTTTTTAAGTTGTAATTCTGATAATTCTTTAGAATGAGTTTTGTCTTTCTCCCAAGGCCTGCTATCCACAGGCATTGGATAAAAGACCCTATAAAATCTTACCTGGGCTTTAAGTCTTTGTAATTTTAAATCCATTGACTAATTTAGTGCCATTGAGCTCTCAATCTTCAGAGGGACTTCTTTTCATTTAATGGTCTTCCTTTCATTGAGATAAAGACATCTATTTTTAAAACACCTTTAATGACAAATGAAATTATTAGTTGAATTGTTCTGTGTTTCCCCATACAGAGGATTTTCTAATCCTGTTCCCTGTCATTCATGTGCATAGAAAAGGAATAGAAAGAAGGTTAGTGGGAGTGATCTACATTTTGGAATTAATGTGTTCTTTTTGGAAATATGGCAACTATAATTTCAAGGTCAATCTAGGGAGAAATAATACTTTAACAACAATATGTTTCCTGTGCTTAAAACTCCATATTAAAAAAAATACTATTAACTCATTTGATTTTGGAAAAAGAAGATACTGGTGTAACATAGTGTAGCAGATCTTTGTCTCCAGGTCAAATTTTCAGAGTTCAAATCTTGACATCATACTTTCTAGCCAAGTGGCTTTGCATAAGTTGCTTAGTTCCTAGATGCCTCAGTTTTCTTTTGTCTAATATGATGATAATATATAATAATTAGGATAATAATAATAATAATCATAATGCTTCCCTCACTTGATGTTGTGAAGTTGTAGTGAATTGTTTTAAGGATTAAGTAAATTTCTTGAGACAGGCCTGGTCCAGAGTCAAAACTATTCATTATCTTCAATTATCTTCTGATCTGTAGTCAGATGCATCATCCATTGCACCACTGGCCTGCTGAAACTTATTAATTATCATCATCATCATCATCATTCAATAATTCAGGTTGAAATGTGACACAATTATAGTCCTTAAACGTCACATCCCAAGATGTTTGGAATAGACACTGATGTCTGTTCACTCCAACATCAATTTCCCTTTCTTTCTGGCTAACAGGATACTTCTAGCAAAGTACCCAGCCAGGAGGATAAATTATGAGGCATTAGCCACTCAGGGGTCTCCCTAACCCATTTACTGTCCAGTGATCTATGTAACTCAATTCTAACCAATGAGATGTGAGAGGAAATCTTATGGGGATCTTTTGGGAAATATTTTCCTTCCTGTTGAGTGACAGGGCTCATTTATTCTCTTCTATCTTTTTCTGCGTTGGATACTGTGATATAAGGATATGATGCCTAGTCATGTGGCAACCATCTTGTGACCATGAGGCTACAAACCTGAGGCAAAATCCTATATTCTGAGAGTGACAGAGTAGAAGGAGAAAAAGAAACTTGGTTCTTAATGGGGTTTTAAAATATGGGGCCACCCTTAGATTTATTAACAATAAATATCCTTAAAGTTTAAATTACTGTTAGTAGATTTTTCTTAATTGCTTCCCAGAATATCTTAACTGATACTTCAACCATGGATTCTTATAGTTGCAAGCAACAGAAAACCAGCATGAACTAATGAATTTATTCAGTCACTGAGAGTATCTCATGCAGTAAAAAGCATTGCAACAGGAACCACAATGGCTGTAAGGACCTCAGATATGGAAACTAGGATCTTGGACAGCATTTGCACACTCTTCCTCTCCTTCTCTCCTCTCTGCTTCTTTCTGTGTCAACTTCATTTGTTCCTACTGAAGATTAACTTTCTCCTGGTGGCATGGGTGCCCAATCAGAAAAAAAACAAAACAAAAGAAAACAAAACAGAATAATCTCTCTTAGCTCCTGTTTGAAAAAAAAGTCAGAAAAGAATGTTAATTTGATTTTATACCAATTGCTGCAGCCAGGGGAGGAGGATAGATCAGCTGACTGCTTTGACCAGGGGAGTGAGGGCTTTTTCTGGTAGACTAATTAGGATAATACTCATACACTGGAGGGAGAATTACTGTGGGACAGGCAGCTACCCCTACCTGTTTTTAGTATGAGAATTTAATCGATGCAAAGCATATTTTCCTAGAAACCATTCAGATCATGGTTTTGGAAGTAATTTTGTACTTTCCCTACTAGGGTCATTTTTTGTTTCCATGGGCTAGAGTGTATGAGACTTAGAACCTAAGGACTGTGAAGGAATACCCCTGCACAACTTACTAGTGTGCCTTACATTCTCATTTCATAGAGGCTGCTTGCTCTATGGGCTACACTACACTGGGATTTGAAATGGGGTACCACAGGCTACACTGGGATTTGAAATGGGGTAACAATCACTTTACATATCAAAACTTCTCAGGCTCTTGGCAGAGCCTAGTAATGCTGGTTTTGAGCCCCTGACAAAGAACTCTCACTTTTTCTCCCAAGTGTTTCTGGCAGGTCTCTTAGAAATGCTCACAGAGAAACACACAGCATTCCATGGGCACCACCCCATATGGGACATGGCTGCTGGGCTCCCCTGTGCTTGCTGGGGACCTTGCTGCTGCTGGGCACTGCTGCCACCCCTCAGAATGCTGTCTCTCAGGTTTGGCTGATCCCCTCTCTCACTCCGCTCCCTTATTTGGCCAAGCACTGTGGTTTCTCCCTCTCATGGAAGCTGCTTCTTTGTCTCTCACCGAGCTGCCACTGCCACAGGTATGCTGAAGGATCTGAGGGGCCACATGGAAAAGTGGAGAAATGCCTCTGCCCCCTTTAGGTGCTACATTGTTAAGGGTGTTTCCAAACCTCAATAACTTGTGGAGGTTTTAATGAGAGAGCTTGGGCCTTCTTGTTTCTTACCTTATAATCTGCGCCTTCCTCTTTATAACTCCACAGCACAGCGCCTGGACTTGAAGACCATGCATGGGGCTGTGCAGGGGCCAAGCAAGTGCCAACCACCAGATCCACCCCCCACCACTTCTCAGAGGAAGGATTTCCTGGTCCTCTTGACATTTTTTTCCTCTAGTTATCTCCTAGGAGATTCTTCAGTCTTGAATGAAAATAGCTTTTTGTCTGGCTTATCCCACCCATCATTTTAGCCTGAATGCTCAGACTGTCTAATCTGAGAAGTGGATACCACTAGACCTGTTTAAAAAATAAGCAAAATTTCAGAAAAAGGAGACTTACATAGACTTTCCAACTCTTTATTTTGCCAAGTATGGCATTGAAAGAAGTAGCCAAAAATATTCTTACTACTACTGTTTAGTATTTCCATTATTTCATAAATAAAAGGTACTTTAAAACTAAAAGTTAAGAATGAGTGACATAGTTTTAGAAAAAAATTCTTTTTCGAAAACATCCAATCGAAATGTTATACCTACAGACACAAATATTCAGCAGTACCTAAACCTGACTGCATGTCAATATACACATATTCACATAGTTTCTAGACTTAATCCCTAGAGATGTTGATTCAAGATTGAGGATCTATATATTTAAAAAGCTCCTAGTTGCTTCTAATACTGCCAGTCAGATTAGAATCTGTACTATTTTTCTCTTTTCTTTTCCTTTTTTCTTCATGAAGTGGTGAGAAAATCAATTGCAGATTTGCAGTGGTCTATCTACTGGCTCTTGGGATCCTACTGGCTCAAATAAAAACTGGAACTCTAGTTATGTAAGATTTCCCCGAGAAGCCCATATGCTTTCTTTCCTCACTAGAAGAAAAAGGACTAAGTGGTAAAACATTACAACAGAAAACTTAGTCCAGATCAAGTATAACATGTGGGTATTAACTGATAATGAAACCCTGGTCAATTGGCAGTGACTACTAAAATGTCATACTGAAAATGATGTGAAGGATGAGTCCAAGCTTAGAAGAAAAGAGCAGTGATTGACGTGATTGATTAGCAGTGGCTCTTGCAGGGTAGAAGAGGAGTGTAGCAGCACAAGTGGCATGTGTGAGTATTTGCCGTTTTTAGTCTGGCTCCTTGTAGATATACACATAATGGTTGAGAAAATATTAGTGATTTTAAGGATGCTAGCATTCTCTTTATTCACTATCGTATAATAACAGTAATAATAATCTATTTGCAACTGTATAAAATAATGCCTAAATGCCTATCATCTCAAAAGTCTTTGTGCATTAAGAAGTCATTTAATCTACAGCTGAGTTACAATTATTGCATTTAAATTGAGGCCATAGCATTGTGTCACATTTGTGTGGCCTCTAAGGTACCCTACAGTTTATTGAATGAACATTTCACTGGATATTTGCTACATGCCAGTTCTAGGCAGTGGGTTAGGGAGAAGTATGAAGTGAGTCCTTACCTACCCGGGACTCGATCTCTACTGGAGGGAGCGGATATCTAAATAAATGATTATGAAAATATGTACAAAGAACTCCAGAACTTGAGAGGGGAAAGATTAGCTCTGAATTTTAAGTGAAGAAGAAAGAGAAATTGTATATTTCAACTGAGATAGTGATAGAAATTAACGGAATAAGTTGTTTCAAAGAGAATGTCTTGTAGAACTTGGGATGTGATTTGAGTATGGTCACTGAATCTTTGGGGTTCAAATGTTCACAGCATCAGCTGGATGTGAGATTTACTTCTTTAAGACAACGTATAACTATTTGTAGTGTTTCATGGTTTCTCTTCCTTTGACTAACTTAAATTTATCCATAACCCTTCCCCTTAATAGATTGTAAGATGATCTAAATAGGACAATCTATCAAAATAGGACTGTAGAGAATGGTTAGAATGTTCACACTTTAATCTTAGAACTTCTATTTATTAACTGTGTGACCTTGGCAAGTTAATTTTCTAAAAATCCTCTCTAATTTCTCACCTACAAAATGAGGTTAATAATCATAACTACAGTAGTAGCCCCTTAGCCCTGGTTTCACTTTCTTACATAGACTTTCCAACTCTTTATTTTGGAGTTGGTTTCAGTTACCCGTGTCAACTGCAGCCTGAAAATAGGTGAGTACAGTACAAGATATTTTGAGAGAGAGGGAGAGAGAGAGAGAGAGAACATTCACATAAATTTTATTACAGAATCTTGTTATAATTATTCTATTTTTATTATTAGTTACTGTAGTTAATCTGCTATTATGCCTAGTTTTCTTTCTTTCTTTCTTTCTTTTTTTTTTTCGGTGTCTGGCCTGTATGGGGATCTGAACCTTTCTATTATGCCTAATTTATAAATTAAACTTTATCATAGGTAAGAGAGGTCTTCAAAAGTTCATGGAAAGATTCATATTACTTTTTAATTCTACTTTTCCGTGAACTTTTTGAAGTACCCTCATATGTATAAGAAAAAATATAGTACATATAGGGTTCAGTACTATTCACAGTTTCTGGCATCCACTGTGGGGTCTTGGGATGTATCCCCCATTGATAAGGGGGGACCACTGTACTCTGTTAAGTTGTTGTAAACATGAAATGAGGTAATGAGTATAAAAGTGCTTAGCACGGTGCCTGGAACTTGATAAGTGCTCAATAAATGTTAACTATTACTAATATTATTATGTGTCCTTCAGCTCTAAAGCTGTACCTGGATCACAGTAGACACTCAGATGGTATTTGTTGTGTTGAAATTAAAGACTCTTCATTTTCTTCAGTGAGGCTCCTTTCCATCAGTCCGTCCACCCATCTGTCCATCCTGGAATGTTTGCTATGTGCCTGACACCCCTGAAGACTCGCTCCCACTCCCTGCAAGTTGCTCACATTCCTGTCTTCTGAGTTTACTTTCATAACTCTTCAATTCTTCTTTTCAGCTCCCTTCCCAGGGTATTTCAGAGTGGAGTATAAAGCTTTACTAGAATAGCTTAGCCCTAACCATTTTGATCATTAGGAAGGGGCAGTGATGGTGAATTTACTGGGGAGACAAGTGGCACGTGCAGTATTTATGTAATGTGAGATTGCAAACCTCTGAACATGACACTGTGCTCTATCACATAATACTATACTTTTTCTTTGTGATATTTAAGACAATGTCAGGTGAATTTGCTTTTTGTTGATCTCAACTCAGAAAGAAATTCTTAGAAAATAAAATACATAAGAGAATGAATTATATCTTTTTTGTTCTTCATTGTGTCTCTAGCATCCTGCGAAGTTACTTCTAGCTAGTAAATACTCAATACACATTTGTTAAAGAAAAGAATAAAAATAAATAAATTGTGGATTTGACTATAGGACTTTTTTGGGGGGGTTATAATTGTATTAAAGTAATATGGATCAAAGTACTGGTTTGGACCTCCGGGTTTTTTTTTTTTTTTTTTTAAGTCAGGTGTGTGTGTATGTGATACCTAGGGGTCACTTTCTGTTGAACCAATCTCTGGTTTTCTGGAGACCAATTTTATAATTGGTAATATGGCCAGGTCAAAAGTGCATTTTACAACTCTTTTTCTAGAATATGATTTTGAGTTAAGTGAAAGTATCTACACAATGGAATACTACACAGCTATAAAAACGAATGAAATACTGCCATTTGCAACAACATGGATGGACCTTGAGAGAATTATATTAAGTGAAACAAGTCAGGCACAGAAAGAGAAATACCACATGTTCTCACTTATTGGTGGGAACTAAAAATAAATAAATAAACTCACACACACACACAAAAAAACCTGGGGGGGGGGAGAAGACTTAACATCTTCAATTTCTTGAAGTTGATACAACAAGCAAACAGAAAGGACATTGTTGGGTGGGAAGGGGGAGAGGGAAAAGGGAGGGGGGTTTCGGTAATGGGCCACAATAATCAACCACATTGTATATCAACAAAATAAAGTAAAAAAGAAAATAAATAAATAAATACATTAATAAATAAATAAGTATTATATAAAGTATCAAGCTAAATCAAAATTAATACAATATATTCTTGGAGTCCTACAGATTTATAGGCCAGTGATTCCAGCATTTGGTACACATTATTGCTGTACACTTTTAGTGCTCTGATTTCATTTATATTAATGTGTTAGATAAAAAATAAAGGAAGAACTAACAGTAAGATATTATTCATATCAAACATTGTGGCACCACTATTTTTACCTAAATCTTGGGAGTAGAAACTCTTATGGGAAAGATATCTAAGCTTTTCAAATTATATTATATCCGTAAATGGAACTGGAGTCTCAAAGAGCATTTATCTCTAAGTCTGAGTTATAGTTCACTTCATTGCTCCCCAAACACCAAATTTTCCACTGTAGATGTAGAACATATGCTCTTGCAGCTCAGTATGCTGTGGAGCTCAAGTGTGGCACATTTACATTGGCAGCTCCTTGGGAAGAAAAAAAATAGCATGGGGAGCACTAAAATCTTACAGTAGAGGAGGTTTGTAACACAAATGTTGAAGGACTAAGCTTTTAGAAAAAAATAATTTCCCTGATTTTTATTAGAAAGAGGACATCTGAGCATTAGCGATGCACTGTAAATCTGCATCTCCGTCTCTTTACCAGCTTTTATTATCAGCATTAATGGTGGCAACTGTCACAGAGATTATGGCTGCTTTATTTCAAGGGAGTCTAAGAGGCAGAGCATAGTATGTGTATCTTGTAAACATATATTTTTAAAGTCAGCCATTTGAGTTAACAGGGATGACAAACAATTACCAGGAGGGCTCAAAAAGGAAGAGGGATGGAGTGGAGGATGGAAGGAAGTAGGGAAAATAGTTTCATTTACTTGACATAGAAATTTGGGTATTAGTTATAGTCCACATTTCTGTTAGCTGTTTTGTTTTAGCTTAAGTGGTCCCCAAATTATTTTATTGATTAGCTATCCTGGGATTGAAAAAAAGCCACATTCTGACCAGGGCCATGTGAATTTTACTTCTTATTACAAATCAGTATGGGCCTCCAGAGTGCACTTGGTTTAACTATGTTTGTGATTATTTTGTGAAAGATAAAATCCCCTATCTGTCACTTCCCAGACCTTCAAGCTCTTATATGAAGTTTACAAAGTCATAGGAAGGAGATAATCTCTACCGTCTTTCTTCTAGTGCATCCTGTATGTTTAATAAGGTCAGCTCATGTACAAGGCTATGGCCCAAAAGGCACCCAAAGCAAACTGTGTTCCTATTGAATAGCAACAGTACCATTAGCTAAAAAGGAAGCTTTCAGGCAGTTTCTGCCTTAAAAAGATTTTATAGATGGACCCAAGTGTGAAAAAAAGACATCAACGTTCCTGCTCTGTTCTCATCTTGCCTTCCTATTAGACCTGTAGCCACAGAGGCCATTATGATAATGCACTGAGGTTTTAGAAAATTTGTTGGTGCAGAAATGGAGGAAAGAAAGAATTGCATAGAGGCCCTTACCCTCAGCCTGTAGAGCTGTCTTTATGGTAAACTCTTGACATGCCAAATTTCTTTTTTCCTTCACTCTCAAGTTGTCTGAATATTTCTTTAGTTCATTTGTTTATTTATACATTTATTAACAAATATTTATTTAGTATTTAATGTATGCCAGGCACTCCACCAGGTTTTGAGTATACAGTGGTGAGTAAGATAGAAATAGTTTCTGTCCCCACAGAATTCAGAAGAAGATGACATAATCAAACAAGCAAAGGAGCTAAGTGCTAGAGAAGCACTTGGCAAGAGCACCTGACTCAGTCTAGAGATCAGAGAAAGCTTTCCAGATGAAGCAGCTTCCAGACTAATAACTAAGGTCTGAATAGGAATTAAATTCCACGTCGGATGGTTTTTATAAAATAATGTCCTTTAAATAACTTGTAAATTGCAAAGTACTTTGCAGAGATTATAATTTATTATTGGTCTTCCTGTAATCAGGTTATCTTAAGATATCAAGTACTTTAAAATATCTAAATACACAGGGATATATATTGTGGCAGCAGCAATTATTATTGGGGTAGAAACCATCTTATTATTTACAGTTATATTGTTTTCCACATGAAGATAAAACACATCGCTTTCTACAAATAGGGCTCTATAGCCATCCAAGTACCTGGCTTACTTAAATTTTGAGATTGAGTTAGCTACCCCTTTACCATTAAGAGAGGCTGGAAGAATAAACACCTTCTATGGGGAGAGGAGCCGGGGATTTTAGCAGAGGATTGTGACTAGTATTTGTCTGATCCATGAGTGGGTGATTTTAGAGTGATAGGGAATCAAAAAACCTGGATTCTTGTCTGCCGTATCAGTTAGATAGGCAAATGGCCAAAGACATGTCATTTAATTTCATTTGGACTCATTTTCCTTATGTGTAAACTGATGATCTCTAAAAGACTAACAATCTATGATTAACTTTCCAGTGTGGCTTCTTGCTAATGTAGTCTTCAAAGTATTTATTGTAGACTGCTCTTCTTGATTTCCTATTAAGAGTCTCAAAAGACTTAAGTCACTTGCTGTTTTCTTTACTCTGTGGAGCAATTTGGCTTTACTATTAAGGAGGAAGCAGATGAACACTGCAGGCACATTTAAGTGTATATTCAAGTGTGTATGTGCATCAGTTGTACAGACAGGTGTGGGCTGTCAAATAAGTTACAAAGATCTTCTGAATCAAAACTGTCCCTCAAAATGTCAACACATCATTTTTCTCCCCTTACCCACTTATTTGAACTCATTAATTTTGTCCCAGATGCAAGTAAGATCATTTTTAGAACAGACTAATATGCAGCATATATGAGAACATATATGAATTGGGGCTCGTATAATGCAATAATAGAAATTTAGTGTGATATTGATGTACATCAGTGACTAAAAAAGATCACAAATATTTTATATAATGGAAAACAATGGTAGGTAAATGTCCATGGACATTTTATAGCTAATCAATGAGGATGAGGATGTTTCAGTGTTCTATTCCCACAATTCACAGCTTTCTGCTTAAAAGTGCTGGCTTACTTTTTCACTTATTAAACCATCTCAAAGAAGGAAAGCAACACAGAGAGTAAATACAGGTGAGCCTTCAAAGAAAAAGAATCTGTTGTTCCTATTCTATTAAATACAGATATCTTCACAAATATTGAAACAATAACTTTGACAAAAGTTTCTTCTCTTAAATTTTAGTGGGGACTGTACCCAATGACCTACCCTCCTGCTTATGTGTCCACAGTCATGGCTTTCAATTTATAAGACAGTGGAACATGTGAGGGACCATGTCAAGACAGATGCCTAACAAAGGAGCCAACATGAAGACGATTTACGTAACGTTTTCCTGATGAAAGCTGATTTCTGGGCTTTATCTGTCCTGGCAAAGAGAGTCAGACTGCTGGATGACATTTATTTTTATTAAAACTGAGCAAACATTAGTCATAAGTTGATGCATACACTGTTGATGCTTCTGTGTAAAACAAATAAACATTAAGTCAGGCAGTAAAAACAACAGCAAAAGCTCTCATGCCTCTTACTTTCCTGTGGCAATCGAACAACAAGCTGATGCCAACTGTTGTCTCTCCGGATTTATGAAAATCTTGCAGGAAGGAAAGAAATCACACATTACCTCCCTTCTCCTGCTCTTATGCTAGTAGTGTTACATTTTTTTTCTTCTTTATTGTTAATATTGTTTCTATTACTTTTTATTATTGACAAAGAATATGTTGCTAGCAGAAATTAAATGGGTGCTTATGTATTGTTTTATAAAATGAAACTTTTTTGTCATTAATTTTCTAGTGGAGAACAACAAGATGTTCTCAGTTACTGATTATTGATGTTGAGTCAATGTTTTAAAGTATGTGTGAAGCACACACACACTGAAAACAGAACAGTAAACCAGGGTTCAGGATACCAGGGTTTGAGGCACAGTGATGCCTCTCAGTAGAAGTGTTCCCAAGGTGGATGCTGTGCCAGGCTGCCTTGATCCCTGATTCCCTCGAGACTGATGGCTCCCAGCTGCATCCCCCTGCAGAAGTCTGGCTCCTCATCCTATGACTAGTAAGTCAGGGTAGATACAAAGGCCCATTATAGGTTAGTGACTGGCCTACTCTTCAGTAGGTGTATTAGTCCATTTCTGTTGCTTATAAGAGAATACTTGAAACTAGGTAATTCATAGGGAAATGAAATTTGTTTCTTATAGTTTCTGAAACTGGGAAGTCTAGAATCCAGGGAACATATCTGGTGAGGTCCTTTTCCTGGGTAGGAAGTCCTCTATAGGGTCCCATGGTGACCAGAGTGTCACATGGCAAGAATGTGCTGAGTAAGAGAGAGCCGACTTTCTTACTCACTCTCCTTATAAAGCCATCAGAACTATGCCCATTACTCCATGAATGGACCAATCCATTAATGAGGGCACAGTCCTCACAATCTAATCACCTCTTAAAGGCCCCACCTTTCAAATACCATAATTAGATTTCCCACCCTCTTAAGACTGTTACAATGGGGGTCGAGTTTTCAATACATTAATTTCAGAGGACCCATTTGACCCATAGTAGAAGGGCTCTGTTTACTCTTGCCTTGACTTTCTTTACAAATATTCTCTTTACGTTCTGTCTAAATTCTATCACTCCTAAAACACTTAACTCAGTTTCCATTTCCTTCATAAAGTTTTCTTTGGCAACTCCAGCACATATTGATTTTTTACTTCATTTTATTTTTATAGTATCCCATCCTCTATACTGTTTAGATGCTTTCCAATTTACACACTCTCTTCATGTATCTTCTCTGATTGAACTTTCAAAACCACTCCATGATTTGGTCAAACCAAGAATCGTTATTTGTTATTCACACTTCACAGTAGAGAAGTCCAAGGATGAGAAAGCATGAGTTATTTCCCCCAGGTTGCAATGCTGGCGTATGATAGGGCTAGGATTCAAATCTGTATATGAAAGTTCCATGCTTGGTGTTTGTGCCACTTACAGTGCCGTCTTTTCAGAGTGAATATTGGTGTGTCATTTATTTAAATATGTGCACCAAGGTATTGATTTGGGCTTTATGCTTGCCACTGTAGAAATGTTCCCCTCCCTGTTCAAAGGCCTTTATGTTCTTTGATTCATGGTTCTGCTGATAGCATTGATGTTTCAGGTTTGGAAGAAAAATTTCTTAGGTCTCAGAACATACCTTCACACAGGTAGACACACAGAGGCTCCACAGCAGGACCGGATAAGAAGAGTTTGGTTCAAATGTTGGGAGAGGCAGCAGTACGTAAAGTTTGAGCATTTTAGCCAAGACTTAGGGAGTAATCTTTCAGGTTCCACTAATAGTGAGGACTAGTCTCCTCTCCTCCTTCTTATTTTTGAACATATAAAGCATTTATGTGATTCCAAAATTGAAACTGTTTTATGAGGTGTATTCAGAAAAACCTTGCTTTCAACTTTGGTCCCTCCTTCCTTTATCCTCTCTATCACTATGGGTAAACATATTTTAAATAAGTTTTTGTTTTTTCTTTATAAATATAAGTAAATAAACACGTGTACACTCATAAAAGAAGCATAATATATGTACTCTTCTGCTTTTTGCTTTTTTCACTTAATGTGTCTTAGAGATAGTACCATATTCCCATGTACAGTCTCCCTCTTTGTTTGTAGGTGATATGTTCCAAGACCTCCAGTGAATACCTGAAACTGTGGATAGTACTGAACTCTATAAATACTATGGTCAAATTTTGTTTTCCTTTTTCACAATTTCATGGATAGAAAGAAGATCGTTCTTACTGTAGATTTTAGCAACCTCGGTATATGACTGTTTTTCTTTTTTAATCAAGTCAAGAACGTTCACCTTTTCACTTAAACGAAGAACTTCACATCTTCTCTATGGCATATCTGAATTGCCAGCATCACTACACTTGTGCTTTGGGGCCATTATTAAGTAAAATTCGGATTATTTGAACACAATTCTGTGATCCTGCAACAATCTGATAACTGAGAGAGTTTCTAAGTGACTAATGAGTGGGTGGCATCTACTGCATGAATACACTGGACAAAGGGATGAGCCATGCTCCAGGTTGGGTGGAGTCGGCCAGTGCAAAATTTCATGAAGCTGCTCATAATGGTACACAGTTTAAAACTTATGAACTATTTATTTCTGGAGTTTTCCTTTTAATAGGTTTGAACTCTGGTTGACCATGGGTAACTGAAATTGTGGAAGACAAAATTGTGAGTAAGGGAGAACTACTGCATAGGATTCTATTTTATTCTGGTTTTCATTGCATGATATTCTATTTTGTGAATATATCAGTTTTTCTGGGAGGTTTTGGAGCTCTTTTTGTATCCATTATGCTGGTCTTATTTTCCCCCTATGGTATCAGTTATAAATCATTTCTCTAAGCTTTTAACTTACACTTTGACTTTGTTTACAGTGTTTTTGCTGTGCAGGGTACCTTAAATTAGTCAATTGTTCATTCTTTTTTCTTGAATTGCAACTGGATATTGAAATTGTTAAAATTTCCCCAAATTCCAGGTTGAAAATGCATTCATCCATGTCTTCTTCTGGTTCATATAGAATTTTATTTTTCATATCTGATCCTTTTGAAGTTTATCCTAGTGCACGATGTGATGTGCAGATCCAATTTATCTTAAGCCTAAGGGCTGAAACAAATTATTAAAAAGTTACACATAATTTCTAGTCATACTAAAGTTTGAGGATGTAGGTTATAAGAACACCAAAGACTTTTTTACAAGAAGAATTAAACACTTACGTGAGCTTTTCAGATGTGGAAAATAAATTTGTATATAAAACCTCGAAAAAGTCAAGAATGATGTTTTTTGAAATAAACATTAAAACATATGAGAATACTTGAAAAAGTTCATGGAAAAAGAGAATTAAAAGATAATATGAATCTTTCCATGAACATTTTGAAGTACCCTTTTCTTTATATATCACCCAAATTCATCATGTTTCAAACCTTTTCTAAGTTCCCCCCAAACTTCTCATTCTAAGTTTGTCAATTCAAAGTTTCCTGGAGAGTTATATTTTGTCAGTCTTCTGAAAGAAAAATAAATTAAAAGACTGATTTGTCAAAATATAAATCTTAATTGTCTACGTGTTCCATTACAAATTTTTCAGTAAAGGAAGACTAAATTCTAATGTAACAAACTTTTAATAAATATCTGGAAACTTTCCAAGCTGAAAAATCAGAACAAACATGTTTTTTAAAAATAGTAATTAAATATGGACCTAATGTTGTTGCTGATAACAGAGTCTCATTATGTGACTTAGAGCCAAGCCTGGCTTCGTCTGCCTCCTCTGAACATTAGCATGAATAAGGGCAGTTAGAGTCAAATAGAAATCATTTTGTCCAATTGCTGTATTTCCTGAGGGTAAAATTTTGTCCATATTAAAGTTCTAGCCAAAGACCATCAGGAACACACCTGTACTTGAATGATTTGGATTTATGCTTATTGTAATGAGGGAGTGAGGCAGACCACACACCTCACCATGGGAAACAATAGGGCATCTTAGAAAAAGTGTTAGGAAGGGTTTGTTATAGGATTTTAGATCGTATTAGATGATTTTACATTTATCAAAATGGACTTTGCTCTGGATTGGATGCTGTCAGGAAGTGGGGATGATTCTCTGATTGTGTAAATCTTAATAAATAAATCTTATCCAGAAGGAGGGGGCGACTAGAGTGAGGCTAAAGTTATAGCAGCATCCACTCCTGTTTCCCAATACATAGATATTTGATCATTTTTCTGGTTTGGACAACGTTTGCATTGTTGTCTGTGTTCAGACATGATTACAAAGTGGTCTTGTTTTTATCCTGATTCACGTGGTCACAGAGCACCTCATCTGATTTTGGAGTTCTGTGAGAAAGTTTTTGTTCTTTAAACAGAAGAACACCATGGTCTAGCTGTGAGTATCAGGACAGTTTCCAGGTGTCAGGGGCTGCATTTTTCTCTTTCCACTCCAAAGAATACAGTACGTTTCCTTTTATTATTCAATTTGTACACAACAAAATACTCTTTTATTCATCAGAGTGACAAAGTTCCAGCTGCTGTAGTAAATAATTCCAAAATCTCAGTCTCCCAACAAAATAGTTGCTTCTCGTGCACACAAAATCCAACACAGATATTCCTTATTTAGCTAGTCTTCAGACTTCATCCTTCTAGTGCCACGTGTGGCCAGGCCCTTCCTATGGATTCCAAATTCACCACAGGAGGGGAAGAGAAAGTGGAGAAAGCACACTGGACAGTGAAATACCTTGTTGCAGGAACGACACACTTTATGTTCCTTATATTCCATTGGACAGAATTAGTCACATGACTTCACATAGATGTGAAGGGATGTATTGGTCCAGGGTTCTCCAGAGAAACAGAACCAACAGGATGTGTATGAATAAATACATACACACATATGTATACATACACATACATATGCATATATCATTCTAAGATGTTGTGCAGCAAATTGGGGGAAGGGGGAGAAAGGAAAGGGGAGGAGGTTTGGGTAGGAGGAGAAGGAAGAAGGGGGGTGTGATTGAGGCCCATGGCATCCCCCTCATTCCATTAGGGGAGCCCCGGATGCTTCTGGTGGTGGCTTGGTTGTTGGCTGGGCTGGATGTAGATGTTGGGGGGGACATGCTCAGCCCCCTACTGCCCTGGCTTGGGAGACTGGGGTGCTTCTGGCAGTGGCTCTGTGGTTGTTGCTGGGCTGGATGTGAACATCAGGGGGTTGTGGCTGAGGCCTTTGCCCCCTGCCCCCCCGTGGTTTGGGATACTGGGATACTTCTGGTGGTAGCCTGGTGGTCACTGCTGGGCTGGATTTGAACATTGAGGGGGTGTGGCTGAGGTCTTTAGCTTCCCGCTGCCCTGGCTCAGGAATCTGGGGAGCTTCCAGTGGCAGCCTGGTGGTAGTCACGGGGCTGGATATGGACATTGGGGGTGTGTGGTTGAGGCCAAGTCCTGGCTTGGGAGTTGGGGGGTCTTCTGGTCCTTCTAGGTTTTATAGGTGTTCTTTGGTGGTGTTAGGCCTTCACTGGCTAATATCAGAACTTTGTCTCTGATCTGTGGGTTTTTGTCTTTTCTTTCAATTCTGTGTTAGATTATTCGCTATTCCCAGCACTTAAATTCTGCACTGGAACTAATTTGTTGTCCTTTGCTTACTTCTAAAATGGGGCAACATCCTGTGGGGACCAGCACTTGAGCCCTGTGGCTGAGCTAAATTGCTGCTTTGCTGCTGATTCCCTGGGGAAGGCTTTTTGTGCAGCTCGGGTTTTAATTGTTGACCTTGTAAGCACTTCTGGGTTTGTGAGGTCTGGTACACCTGGGTTGTGTGGAAACTCTGGTGTGGGCCTGAGTCTTTTCAGCAAACTGCAACCCCTACACATCTGTATTCCTGATCAGTCCCCACTGAGTGGGTCTGTGCTGATTGGAGGGCAGATCAACTGTCCATGCTGCGCCCCAGTGTTCTCCTGGTGGGCCCATCTCCCCCAGCCCCTACACTCCAAATACTTCCCATGTACTGGTCCCTTGTGATGACTCACCAGCTTCTGAGAGGCTCCTTTTTTCAGTTGTTGTGACTCCTTGTTCTTATGTGAGTCCACAGGAACCCTGCTAGTGGTCTTGCCAGCTTGGAGGCCCCAAGGCTCTCTTCTCCCCTGCCACTTCCAAGCAACTCCATTTGAAAGGCACAGCTGGGGTTTCTGCTGGCTCTTATTCCATGTGCTCACCAGGGCCAGCCTTGAAGTGGTCAGGGCTCAAAACGGTTGGAGCAACTCCTTCTTTCTCTCATCACAGCTTCTCCTGCCTTCATGAACTCTGTAGGTCTCTGTAAATTGGTTGAGTCAAGATTTGTTTTGAAATATTGGCTCACCTAATGGTGGAGGTATAAATCTAAAATCTGCAGGGTGGGTCATCAGTCTGGAGATCCAAGGAAAAGCTGCAGTTGAAGTCTGAAGACCAGCTGTCTGGCAGAATTGCCTCCTGCGTGGGGGAGGTCAATCTTTTGTTATATTCAGACCTTCAACTGGCTGAAGGAAGCTCACCCCATCACAGAGAGTTGTCTACTTTACTTGAAGTACACAGATTTAAATATTAATCTCATCTAAACATACCTTCACAGAAACATCGAGGATAACGTTTGACCAAATATCTAGGTATTATAGCCCAGCCAAGTTAACACATAAAATTAATCATTACAGCAGGGTATGTGATTTCTGTTTGGGATATTTCTTAAACCATTTGGTGTTGGCTATTTGGAGCATAAGTTTGGTCATCAGCCAGCTTTCCTGTCAGAACATTCCTTTCCTATATTTTCAATGAAGTGCATATTTTATAAGCACATGTTCATTCATATACATTTTAACTCAGTGCAAACATCGTACGTTTATCTAGCATTTAAGTTTTATATTTTGTGTGATAGAGTGGGGATTGTTATTTTTATAGACAAAAAATAAAATTAAAGCAGGTGATTTATTCATGGTTACATGATAAAAAAAGTGAAAGACTCAGGTCTAGGAGCCAAATCTTTCTTTTATCTACCACAGACACAAACATAATGAAACAAAATTAAATAAAACAAATCATTCTTAGAATTGATGTGAAGAGGGAAAGATTTGGACTTATCTCATAATGGGGAAAAAGTCTATGATCTTGCCTATCTTTAAACAAATGAAAAGAAAAATGGCATAATTTCAGTTCTTAAGTCTATTTGCAGTATCATGAAGTATTCAGGCTTTCTGTAGTGTGTCTTTATGAGTGTGTCTTTTTGTAGTCTGAAAGGTGGCATGATACTGTGAATTAATTATATTTAGGGACTTTTATAATAATTGAACCCACTAGCATGTGACTCACAAGTATACCCAGTGGCCCTGCCAGGCTCGCTGCACTAGCCAATTGCCCGCCTCTGAGCTCAAGAGCCAGAGGCAGAATCACACGGCTGGTTTCTGGGTTGCTTTCTAAGGGAGTGTCAAGGTGTGTAGCCAGCTGAAACCATCTCAGGAAAATCACAATCTTCATGGCAGTTTCAAACATAAATGTTACATATGTGGAATAGTAACAACACAGTCTGCATTCACGGTGAAAACTCTTTGTAATTCCTTTAAAGATGCCGTATCTCTGGTATGCAGGAGGGTAATGCGGATGAATCAGAAGCATGGTAACAGGATAGGATTTGATTCAAAATGACCCCTTAGGGCATTTTGGAGAAAAGTGTATTTATTAATGATGATGGAAATTGAAACAGCCTCTTCTGATTGAACCACTGTCCTCCTTTATATCCATCGTTTGCTAGCAAAGCCAAGGAGCAGTCAATTGACAAAAAAATTCTGTGACTTTTTTAAGAAACAGGTGTTGAACTATCAACCCTACCCTTTCTGGGATCTGAACTGACATTCAGTTTATGGGAGAGAGTGAGGCAGGGAAACTGTTGGAGGCATGTGGCGGGTGTAACTACTCAGAGCTGTGGGCCATGTCATGTCTGTTGGATGGTTGCACGTATGTGAGCATCAAAAATTTCCCTAAGTTGTTCTGTCTCTCCCTGATCTTTTCTATTGATTCATGTTTGTTCTGTATTCATATCGCTGTTAAGAATG
This sequence comes from Galeopterus variegatus, assembly GCF_000696425.1. Taxonomy (NCBI): domain Eukaryota; kingdom Metazoa; phylum Chordata; class Mammalia; order Dermoptera; family Cynocephalidae; genus Galeopterus; species Galeopterus variegatus. Next base: position 654,851 of record NW_007726229.1, on the reverse strand, counting down.
ACATGGAAAGAAAGGAGACTGTGGGTAGAATCAGTACTTGGGATAAAAAAAGCTTTGCATTATTTTCTTGGTTGTCAAGTTTCACTGATTCAGAACAACTGGTGATTTCTCTCTCTATAGCTTTAATTATGTTTGCTGTCAGAGACATAAACCGCAGGAGAGGATAGGACCGCAATTTTATTTTAAGCTGGGTTGAGTATCACTAAATCTCCCCAATTCCTCAGCTCTAGAATTATAGTTCTTCTCTCTAAGAAAAACTATATACTTAATGTTTTTTGTAAAGAAAATATCTTTTTTTGAGTTAAAGTAACCATTTTAATCTTAGCACATTTGTCAGAGTGGGGACAGAACTATAATAATTAGGTAGCTTTTAGGAACATACATAAAGAAGGTTTACTATTATATAAAGTCCATGGGTTACAAACTACTGAGCATGTGCAAGAAGTAAAATATGTATTAAACATTTTATTCACACATCACAGGAAGTAGACTTTAAGCAACTTCTATTTAATACTTACAAAGGAATCATTTCTCTATCACGAAAATCCCATTGTACTTCAAAGGATTTGCTCAAATAGATAATGTACGACAAAAATATTTTCAAATGTCTAATTTCTATTTCTGATGTAAGGTTAGGATGAATGGCCATATTTTCTGTTCAACATTTTATAGCTTCTTAAGCAAAGGACTTAACAATATGATTGTTAGATTTAGATGGCTTTTCTAAAAAATTAATTCATTTTTCTTTGTATTGGATTATGTTAGCCAATTCCTCAGATATGAAGTTAAAAATTAATTGATTCTGAAAAAATACTGTGATCCAGTTGAATGCCAGCTGGTTTGAAGAATTGTTAGTTCAATTTAATTTCATGACATTTTCTTTTTTTTCCCTTTGATGGTTTCATTGATGTATAGGAGATTCTCATTCATGTTTTTATTACCTTATGTAATGGGTTAATTTTATGTATCAAGTTGACTGCCATGGCATGCCTGAATATCTGATTAAACATTATTTCTGGATGTGTCTGTGAGGGTGCTTCTGGAAGGGATTAGCATTTGAACTGGTAGATTGAATAAGGCAGATGGCCTTCCCCAATGTGGTGGGCATCGTCCAATCCACTAAAGGCCCGGATAAAACAAAAAGCCAGAGGAAGGCTAGATTCGTTTTCTCTGATTCCTCTTTGCATGAGTTGGGACACTGAACTTTTCTTACCCTGAGTCCTCCTGGTTCTCAGGTCCTCAGACTCAGACTCCAGTCTATACCAGGGCCCTCTGTCTCTCAGGGCTTCAAACTACACCATTGGTTTTATGGGTCTCCAGCTTGCCTACAATAGATCATAGGACTTCTTTGCTTTCACATTTGTGTGAGTCAACACCTTGTAACATCTGTCTGTCTGTCTGTCTCCTATGGACTCTTTCTCTGGGGAGCCTTGACTAATACATCTCATAAGAGGACTTATCACTTCTTTACCAACCTCTCATTCTTAAAGAGGTACTATTTGATGTTGTTCAAAGGGAATATCATACAGAAGGATTCAGTATCATATAACACTTAATTGTTGTGATATTTAGCTTGTAAAACATAACTTTTATTTTGTTAATGCAAAAACCATGCTCAAAGAGGAGCAAGAAGCCAGTGTGGCTTGAATAGAATGAGTGGTTGAGGTTGGAATATATAAGGTGTTTAGGCCATGATCAGAAGTTTGAAATTTCTTCTGAATAAGTTGAGAAGAGGGAAGACACTAGCAGGTTTTCAGCAAGGAAGTGAAATGATCTTATTTTTGTTTTACGATGTTCACTCTAGCTACTGTGCAGAAAATTGCCTGAAGTGAAGCAAGAGTGAAAGCAAGGAGAAGTAGTAAGAGGCGCCTAAACCTAAAAGCTGTGCAGGCGGCTCCGTGGTGAGACATGCCGGAGTTGGGATATACTAAAGGTAGAACTCTCAGGACTTGGTTATTATTATTATTTTTTTGACCGGTAAGGGAATTGCAACCCTTGGCATGGTGTTGTCTGCACCACGCTCAGCGGGTGAGTGCACCGGCCATCCCTATGTAGGATCCGAACCCATGGCCTCGACGCTACCAGCACCGCACTCTCCTGAGTGAGCCACGGGGCTGGCCCAGGACTTGTTGATGGATTAGACGTGAGGTGCAAAGGCAAGAGAACAAATGAGGTGATTCCAAGGCTTTGAGCTTGAGCAAAATGGATGAAGTGTAGTACTAATTATCATTAATAAACCTAGCTTAAAAACTTAATTGATATAATATAATGAAAACATGCAAAATATCATATTGTTTATTTACTACAATTACTTTTAAAAGCCAGGTAGTGTGTACGATGTATGGTCAGCTAATTATCCTGCATTGCCATTAAAAGTATATCATTAGAATTATTATGATAAAAGTATTATTTGAGCTCTAAAAGACTACCATGCTTTCTTATAACACTTCTGTTGGTGACACAGGGCAGACTGACTGTGTATGGGCAATAGAATTGACCTAGATGACATTATAATCTTGATCTCTATCCTCCACTGGCTTTGTATTCTCCTTTCTGGGACTCTTACATAATCAGTGAGATAGGTTTCAAACAGGATCCTGTTAGCATTTTATTGTTATTTTTTTCCCCAGAAGATTAAACCTAAAAGAAGACAACTTCTTATTGCATCTTAATATTTCCAATCTGATACTGAACTTGCCCAAAGATGGAAACAAAATTAAAAGCACCACAAGTATCTTTTTCTCCCCTGATTTTTTGGACAAAGAGCTTATATTCAAAGAACAGAAATAAAAAGGTGATAGGTCTCTGATGTTTAATTAAAAAATGAAGTGGCATTCTGAATCCCTGAACTGGTTAATTTTTATTTCTGTTCTCCAATTTTACTTTTCAGCAAGAGAAAGGTGACATGATATGGCTTGACGCTGTGTGTTCTCTTCCAGACTTTCCTGAGATAATGAAGAATAGTGAATAGCTCATCTGATCCTGCACTGTGATAAAGATGATACACACTACCTAGTAGTCTAAACATTGATGTGCAGAGCTGTAATCACATCTGACTGGTGGGCAGATCGGTTGTCTTTGTCTTCAATCTCTCTTGTTGTATTGCTGTGAAGTGCTGTCACGATGACCGATAGAAGGTTTGAAGCTGTAAATTCAAGAGAATGATTCAGTTATACAAACAGAAATGGTATCTTTCTTGTAGAGCAATCCTTATGTGCAAGTAAAATAGAAAACTACCCACATGTGGGTGATTTCAGAGTGTAAAGGAGAACAGCCTTACTGCATTCCAAAATCTCTTTCTTACTCCATTGAGAATGCCAAAAATTGCACAGGTGAAACTATAGTCTTTAACTCAAACCTACGTAAAGGTGCAGACAACTTGAATGGAAGCCATGTTAAGATGGGAATAACCATGAAGTAAGTTTGGAGATATGGGCAAGAATACAAACTCAGCAGACACTCGTAGCTGGGGAAATGGAATTGTTACCAGTGCGTAGAAGAAAACTTGCCTACATCATGATTTTGTCTTGGATTGGCCTTATATTTTTTGTTTAAGTGCAGGTTTTTCTATGAGTTAACTGTATGCATCTGTGGTTTTTATGTCATTGCTTTCTTTAAATTGTGTAACATGAACCAACAGAAAATTGTAAGAAAATTTATCTACACTTCACATTTAATCTGTTACCAACAATTTATCTGTTCCTGGAATGTTTTTTATTAAAGAGGAGTCCTACTAAAAAATAGTTGAGTGGTATATATTACTAACATTTGATAAAATTGCTGTCTGGCTAGATCTGGTTGTCTTTGCAAGCCTCATGAAGATTGGCATGACAGAAGAAAAACACAGGATCACAGAATTACATGTACATTGGAAGGAAAATTAAGTTCATTGAACTTTTTTCCAGATATATTCCAACACAGAGGCAGCTTGAACTGATGAAACCAGTTGGTTGGGAGATATGTGTTCTATTTTCAGGTGTGCGATTTTCTTTTCTATGTTTAACTTCTTTCACCTTATTTGAAAAATGGGAAAAGATAATCTGCTACTCCTCAACTCACAGTGATATAATAATAATCAAGTAGATTTTAAAAAGTTTTTGCAAAGTTGAACAGGGAGTTTTAGAATGGCAAAGTAAGGAGTTTAGCAGGACTATCTCCTTAGCAAACAAGATTGTACTGGTGAAAATTGTAAAAATCAAACATAAAGTGTTTACATTGTCCCGAAAGCATTCTGAGAATGGAGAAACAAGAAACATTCATTCAAAGAAAGCTGCTAAATCTCAGAACAAGAGTTGGATTTTGAGTTATGGCTCACTCCCCTACACACTCCCCACCCCCACTTCAGCTCTGTGATACTGAAGCTCTAGCCCAGGTGTAGAGAGCCAAGAAGTCAGGGGCTCTTTATCCCTCCAGCTCTCAGTCTGGTGCTACAGTTTTACCCCTGCAGGTGAAGGCTGCCATGTTTCATCCCTACAAGCCCCGTGCTGCAGGTAGGTGCACTGAGAGGACTGGGTCTCCTTTCCCCACCTAGCTACCACTCATAGGGCAGAAGCTGAACTCCAGACCCATCCTAACATTCTCATGAAAATGCAAGAGACCCAGGACAGCCAAACATTCTTGAAAAGGCATATAAACATAAGGAAATAAGTATTCATACTTCCTGATTTCAAAATTTACCACACAGTAATCAAGACAGTGTAGTAGTGGTATAAGGGTAGACATATATATCAATGAAATAGAATTGAAAGTCCAGAAATAAATTTTCACATTTATGGTCAATTGATTTTTGACAAGGATGTCAAAACAATTCAATGGGAGAAAGAATATATTTTAAGCAAATAGTGATGGGAAACTGGATGTCTATGTGCAGAAGAATTAAGCTGGACCCCTACCTCACACCACACACAAAATAACCTGAAATGGATTATAGACCTAAATGCAAAAAGTAAAGGTATAAAACTCTTAGAAGAAAATATCAGTAAATCTTCATGACCTTGGGTTAAACAGTGGCTTCTTAAATAAAACACTAAAAGCACAGTGGAAAAAGCATTAAAAAAAAAAAAAAACCTGATAAACTAGTTTAGATCAAAATTTAAAACTTTTGTGCTGAAAATGATGCCATCAAGAGAGTGAAAGGAAATCCGTAGAATGAGAGAAAGTATTTTTTCCATTTGTATCCATTATATATAGAACTCTTATAATTCAATATTAAAAGATCTAATAACCTAATTAAAAAATGGACATAGTATCTGAATAGACATGTCTATAAAGAAGATGTACAAATATCCATTAAGTACTTAAAACAGTACTCAACATCATTAGTCAATAGAGAAGTGCACATCAAAACTCCAATGAGATAACACTTCATATTCAATAGATGGCTATAATATAAAAATACAGACAAGTATTTGTAAGGATGTGGAGAAACTGAAACCTTCATATGTTGCTGGTGGGAATTTAAAATAATAGCGCTGCCACTTGGGAAAACAGTCTGGCCTTACCTCAAAATGTTAAGGACAGAGTTACCACATGATCTAGCAATTCCATTTTTAAGTACTCACCCAAGAGAAATAAAGTGATTATGCATGTAATAAATCTTTACATAAATATTCATAGCAGCTTTATTCATAATAGCCTGAAAGGAGAAACAATCCAAATTTTCTTTCACTGGTAAGTGGAAAAATAAAATGTGGTATAACCATATAAAGGAATATTATTCAGCAATAAAAATAAATGAGATACTGTTACATGCTACAAAATGGATGAAACTTGAAAACTATAAAGAAACAGTCACAAAAGCCCACATATTGTATGATCACATTTGTATAAAATTTCCAGAACAGGCAAATCTATAGACACTGAAATTGAAAGTAGATTAGTGGTTGCCAAAGGTTGGGGGTGAATAGGGTGGAGATGAATGAGAAATGACTATTAATAGTTAGTTATGATTTTTTTTTTTGAGGACACAAATGTCCTGAAATTAGATTGTGGTGATGGTTGCATACCCTGAGAAAATAGTAAAAAATGCTGAATTGTACACTTTATATGTGTGATTGTAATGTTTGTATAATTGTATCTCAAGAAAGCTTTTTAAAAAATAAAAATGTTTGCATTTTAAAACACATTTATATGATATGCTTAAGCTTTTATTATTGATATACTTTTTCAGAATTTATTTATCTTATCAACAAAGAAAAAAATCAAATCCATTTTTCTTTCAAAACAAATATTTGTCTTCATAAAATAATTTGTCTTAAAGAAGTTAATTTAAAACCTAACAGATTGTCTCTTTCAGCATATTTTATATTTTGATGAAGAAGTAAAGCCATGATAAATGTATGGAAAAAAGTTGCTCATTTTTATTGCATAAGAATTTTAAAAATAATCTACATCTGTGATACTTGGTAGAAAACAGATTTTATTACCCAGGACATTTTAGTGAACAAACTTCTTAAATTTTTTTTTAAAGTGAGTAATTTTAATCTAATAAGCAGCTTTATAATTTTTAATTCTAAGGTTGCATTTTCAGAAAATTCAATTGACTAAACAGTTAAAAATGAAAATGTAAACTATAACTCTGGTATAATATGATGCTTGCTGTTATTGAAATATGTTGGCTTTATAAAGTTAATTCCCTTAAGTCTTATTTCTTTTCCATTTTGAGACTGTATACCCATATTTCTGTGTCAGCCACTATGACCAGGTGAAAGTGTTTTGAATATAAACTCAACAAGCAGGTTCTTCTCCAAGCAAGACCAATTGAAGATTTGAAGAGAATGCATGCGATCTAGTTGATTACATTTTAAGTAAAAATCTAACACTTGAAATAGTAGATACTAACAATAAGGGGAAACATCACTTGAAGAAAGAAGATCAAAAATAAAATATACTCAGTCTGCAAATGGATTTTAATAATCGCTGATGTCTTCTCAGTCTGGTTAGAATTCACATTGAAATTTCAGCTTTGGAAAGAGGGTTTAAGTTCTAGGTCTGTTCAGAACTTCTGCTTGCCTGATTCTGCTGTGGCTGCTGGTTAAGGCAGCATTTAGAGCACCCGTTGGCAAAATTTTCTGTAAGGGATCAGACAGTAAATATTTTTGGCTTTGTGGACTGTAAGGGTCTTTGTCACAACTTTCAACTCAGCCATGGTAGTGTGAAATCAGCCATAGGCAATACGTAAATGAATGGGCATGTGTGCATTCTAATAAAAATTTATTTACAAAACAGGCCAGCGGGTCATAGTCTGTGACCCCAGCTTTAGAGTTTAATTTGCTCAGAAGTCATGAATTTCTCCTTGTTCTAAATTGTTCTTCGCTAGGAACTTAGATGTGTCTTTCAGGGGAATGGTTGATTCCTTGGAGTAGTAAAACTAGCATCATTATTTTACAAAAACATTTATTTAACAAGGGCAAGGGGATCTGTTATGTCAGAGTTTTGACTTTAGAACTTTTATTACTCTGCTTTTCAATTTCAGGTTCTTAAATAAATTTTAAACACTTCAGCCATTGTAATTTCTCACTTTTAACCAGAATGTTTGTGTTTGTGTTTGTCTGTCAGGTCTTTAACAATTGGTTTATCTCTGGGTTGCCAGATTTAGCAAATAAATATGTAAGATTCCCAGTTAAATTTGAATTTCAGATAAACAATAAATAATTTTTTATTATAAGTAGTTTCATGCAATGTTTAGGGAACCCATACATAAACATTTGCTGTTTATCTGAAATTCAAATTTAACTGGGCATCTATTTTATATGGCAACCCTAGTTTGTCCCTCGCCCCAACTCTTTCAAACATACTCAGAAAATAAGTTTTCATTTATCATCACAGGGGTTTTATCGCCAATGTAAAGTTTGCTCTAAATGTCCTTTTATCAACTTGTCATGTATTTTGCTAAAGCATTTCTTTTCATAATGATTTTATATTACCTACTATATTTAAAGCAAATTATACATGTTATGCACTCAAAGATCTTAGCAACTATTTTCTCTATAGACTTTGTTCTGTTTCTTTTCTCCTGGTTTTCCTATCCAGTTAACCATCCAAATATTCTCTCACTTTATATGCACCAATGTGCTACATCTTCTATTTATCAACTTACCCTTTCTTTTTCTAGCATTTTTGTTTTTCCTGACTAGCCAATGATTTGCATCTCATTCCTCCTGCATCTAGACAAAAGTCAAGATACATAAATTTAAAAAATGATATTAATATTTTAAAATTTTATCAAAATAGTACATGTACATTATTTAAAAAGTAAAATAGAGCTAGTAAGCTAATATTTTAAAACAGGAGTCACCTGCTCCTTCCTCTTTTCTCCTGGTTTCTACTACCTTGAAGTAATCATGTTGACATCTTTTTAATCAATTGATTATTCTAATAAATACCCTCTTTATATTGCTATTTCTTAATTTTCCAATTTTATATACTATTTATCTTCTTGTTCTTATTTTTAATATAGTTATTCTACAATTTTTGATTATATCAGCATTCAATATCTACATTTTCATAATAACATAACTATTTTTCACAGATGACTGAAGAAGTGTTCTGTGATTACATTTCTTTCCTGTTAATTTTTTTTGCCTTTTCTAGAATTAATATCTAATGTTGCCATTTACTTTGTTTTCTATATACCTATTGCTAATTAATCTGTACTCTATTTACAGGGACCTTGTCCAAGTTTCCTTAAACACAGCAGATCGTTTTACCAGCTTTGATTTCATCTTGGAGAACTTCCTGGGACTTCCTCTCCTATTTCAATTGGAAATGGTTGATGTCTATTGCACAGATTCATCCTGTGTGTTTCCTTAACCATTAACCTGGAAATTCCTTGTGTCTTAAGTACGCTATTCCTTGTTTCTTTGATCATTTTGACTTATTCCAAAATTTCTGTTTGGGTAGGTTGTGTATGAGATTTCTGTGAGACCCTTGCATGAAGATGTGTAGTAAGCAGCTAGCTATATTAGGAGCTTAGGAGTGAGATCTGTTCACTAGGTGTGCATCTATTAATCATTAATATGTAGTCTATGTAGATAGTAGAGGTCATGTATATGAAATCACTCAGGAATAGTGTGTGGAATAAGAAATTTTGAACCAAAAATAAAATCTATGTCTATACTGACAGCTAAGGAACTGAGGGTAGAAAAAGAAAAGAAAAAAGAAAAGAAAAAAGAAAAAAAAGCCAAAGAGGAAAATGTAGCCATCTATATAAAGATACTGCTAGTTGATAAAAGAAAAGAACAGGTATAAGTTTATTGCATCTAGCATCATGTAAGTTATCACTGAACATGACGAAAGTATTTTTAGGTGGACTTCTGAGGGATCATTTTAACGGTTGGGCAATTATAGAATAAGGAAGAATCATGATCATGGTTAAATGCTAATGAGAAAAGGAAGAGATTGGAGATAAAAAAAAAGATTGGAGAAAATCAATAGAGAATGACAAAGGATGATATCAGTGCTTGTAGCTTTGCAGGTTTTGTGGTTTAGAATTCAAAGGGGTTTCCTTCTTATCATTTCTATGATAAAGAAACAAGGCAAGAGTGAGTCACGTTGAGACTTCAAGATAATGGAAAACTTTTGTGAAGAAGGAAAGTTAGTTAAGAACTATTCCTATTTCCAGAGTGTATAGGAGTTGATATCCAGTTGATATTGGTGAACACAAATTTATAGTTGAATCAACACAATCTACCTGGTTGTAGGATGTTTTATGAGGTGAAGATGCAGAGAAAGCAGACATTTTTGTTCATTCAAAGTAAGTTTTTGATGGGTATAGGGAAGGAAAGGAAAGTGAAGTAAAGACACAGAATACTGACAAAAGGGGGCAAAGTCATTAGGTGTAGAATGACCAAGGATCAGGAACCATGTGGTCGGAGTGAGGTTGTCACGATGGCAGAATAGGCAATTCCTAGCATCGCACCTTCCCACAAGTAACCAATTTACAACTATTAAAAAGTAAAGACTGGGGCCAACCCTGTGGCGCACTCGGGAGAGTGCGGCGCTGGGAGTGCAGCAGCGTTCCCGCCATGGGTTCGGATCCTATATAGGGATGGCCGGTGTGCTCATTGGCTGAGCGCGGTGCGGCCAGTCTCAAAAAGGACAATAAATAAATAAATAAATAAATATAAATAAATAAATAAAATAAAAAGCAAAGACTGTCAACCTGGAACTGCTGGAGCTGGGGGAGGAGTAGGGGAGACCTGCAGACTTCATGAAGACATGAGCAATGGTGAGAGGGTGTAGGGATAGTGCTATTGTTCTGAGCAGTTACACAAGCTGGAAAAAGCTGTAGTGGCACCCTTAGTGTAAACCTGCTTGGAGTCTGTAGGGAAACGGAGGGCTTTGGAGTGCACCATACCAGCCCACAGGCCATAAAGTCCACTGACAGTATTCCAATGGGCCTGTATAGGAGCACACAGCAGCAACCAACTGGGAAGGAGAGCCACCCAGAGGCCAGTGAGTTATCTCAAGGGATGTGTACACAGAAGCGATTGGAGTGCAGGAAAAGGGCTAGGTGCAGCATGGGCAGCTGATCTCAGTGGAAACTAGTCAAGACATCAGAACTGCAAGGGGCTCAATCTGCAGGAAAGTCTCCATCCCAGGCTGAAATTTTTACCTAGCCCAGATCCAGAAGTGATTAAAGGTCCTCACAAAAAGCCTTCCCTTGAGAATCAGCAACAAATTACTATCTCCTCAAATGCCTAGGCATCACTGAAAAGAGAAAAAGATTGGGAAAGAACAGAGAAATAATTGCTACCAAATGAAACAAAGTGCCAGCAATGGATGCAGAAGAACAGCAGATCTATGAAATGTCTGAAAGAGAATTCAGAATAACCCTCTTAAGGATGTTGAGGGAGTCACAAGAAAATACCGATAAAGGATTAAATAATATCTGGAAAATAATTTAGGAGCAGAATGAGAAACTTGACAGAGGAATAGAATCAATTAAAAAATAAATAGAAATTCTAGAAATAAAGAATACATACATTATCTGAACTGAAAAACTCAATAGAAAATTCTAACAGCAGGCAATCAAACAGAGGAAAGAATCTGTGAGCTCAAAGATAAAGCACATGAAACTATTCAATCAAAAGCTGAAACAAGAAAAAAGAATAAGAAAAAATGAAACAGAAATACAGCAAATATGGGACTCCCTCAAGCGAAATAACCTTTGCGTAATTGGCATACCCAGAGGAGAGGGAAAACGAAAAGACGTAGCAAGGATACATGGAGAAAGATGACAACATCCAGGTATAGGAAGCTCCGAGGTCTCCAGCTGAGTTCAATCCAAGGAGGAACACCCCAAGGCACATCTTAATCAAATTATCAAAAACCAAAAACTAAGAAAGGATACTGAAAGAAGCAAAAGAAAAGAAACACATAATTTTCAATGGGGCCCCAATATATCTCTCAGCATGTTTCTCAGTAGATTTTCTACAGGCCAGAAGACAATGGGATGATGCATTCAGAGTGCTGAAGGAAAAAGAGTATCAGCCAAGAATTCTGTATGCGGCAAAGCTAACCTTCAAATAGGAGAGAGAAATAAAGTATTTCACAGACAAACAAAAGCTAAGGGAATTTATCAACACTAGACCTACATTGCAAGAAATGCTAAAGGGAGTACTTCAACCTGAAAAATACAATTCTAAGGAGCAGCAAGAAAAAATTTGAAAGTATATAACTCATTAGTAAAGTTCACAGGCAATCTCAGGATACTCCAATGCTGTAAGGATGGTGAATAAACCACTTACATCCTTAGTATGAAGACTAAAGGACAAACTGAACAAGACAACAACACATGCAACAACCATATAAGAGGAAGGCAATACTAAAGGTGTATCCTGAAACAACAAATTGTCAAAAAGTGGAGCAGGGGATGATACCATAGCATAGAATTGGCTTTTTTTTTTTTTAAGATATCAAAGTTAAGTTGTTTTTAGGCCAAAAATCTTTGTTATAACTGTAACATGTTTTATTGTAAGCCTCATGGCTTACACACAAAAATTTAGAAGAGACATGAGAAGGCAAAATGCAAATCTAGAGAAAATTACTCAATCATGAAGGAAGATAGTAAGACCAGAAAAAAGGAAAAAAGAATCCGCAAGAAGATTCAGAAAAAAAAAAAGAAGCAGAATGGCAGTAATGAGTCCTTACATTCAATAATAACTCTAAATATAAATGGGTTACATGCCCCAATTAAAAGACACAGAGTGGCTGAATGGATGATAAAACAAGAGCAAACCATATGCTACCTACAAGAAACTCACACCCCCCATAAAGACACACCTGGTCTGAAAGTGAAAGGATGGAAAAAAGAAATTTTATGCAAATGAAAACTAAAAAAAGAGCAGGGATAGCTACATTATATCAAGCCAAGGACAGTAAAAAACGATAAGGAAGGTGGTTATGTAGTGATAAAGAGATCAATTCAACAAGAGGATATAATAAATCTAAATATATATGAACCCAACTCTAGAGCATCCAGTTATATAAAGCAATTACTATTAGACCTACAGGGAGAGATTGACCCCAACACAGCAAAAGCTAAGGACTTTAAACCCCACTATCAGCAAAGGATGTATCATCCAGACAGAAAATTAACCTGGAAAATCAGAAATAATCTCTACTATAGGCCAACTTTACCTAATGAAAATTTACAGAATATTTCATCCAACACCTGAGAATACACATTCTTCTCAGCAGCACATAGAACATTGTCTAGAACAGACCATATGCTAGGACACAAAACAGGTCTTAACAAATTAAAAAAATATCATATCAAATACCTTATCTGACCACAATGGAATAAAACTAGAAATCAACAACAAAAGGGACGCTAGAAACTATGAATATGTGGAAATGAAACAATATGTTCAAAACAACTAATGGGCCAAAGAAGAAATCAAGAAGGAAATTACACAACAATAGAATGAAGGAAAAAACCGTATGAGGGCCAGCCTGTGGCTCACTGGGGAGAATGTGGTGCTGATAACACCAAGGCCCCAGGTTCGGATCCCATATAGGGATGGCCGTTTAGCTCACTGGGTGAGCGTGGTGCTGATAGCAACAAGTCAAGGGTTAAGATCCCCTTACTGGTCATCTTTAAAAAAAAAAAAAAGAAAAGAAAAAAACCGTATGATAATTTCAGAATGTGCAGAAATAGTGTTTGATAAAATCCAACACTGCTTCATGATAAAACACTCAACAAATTAGGTGTAGAAGGAATGTACCTCATCATGATAAAGGCCATATACAACAAACCCACAGCTAATATACTTAATGGACAAAAACTGGAGGCTTTTCCTCTAAGATCTGGAAAAAGACTAGGATGTCCACTTTCCCCACTCTTATTCAACATAGTACTAGAAGTTCTAAACTGTGCAATAAGGTAAGAGAAAGTGATAAAGGGCATTCAAATTGGAAAGGAGGAAGCCAAACTATTCATATTTGCAGATGACATGATCCTATATATATAAAAATCTTAAAACTCCACCAAAAATTTCTAGAACTAATAAATGAATTCAGTAAAGTTGCAAGATACAAAATTAACACACAAAAATCAATAGCCTTCCTATATGCCAACAACAAAATAGCCAAAGTAGAAACCAAGAAAGTCATTCCATTCACAATAGCTATAAAAAAAATGAAAAACTTAGGAGTAAATTTAATGACAGAGGTAAAAGAACTCTACAAAGAAAACTATAAAAGTTTGGTGAAAAAAATTGAAGGGGACACAGATAAATAGAAAGATATCCTATGTGCATGGGCTGGAAGAATTAACATCATCAATATGTCTGTGTTACCCAAAGCAATCTACACATTCTATGTAATCTCTATGAAAATACCAATGACATTCTTCACAGGAATAGAAAAAATGATCTTAAAATTAGCATGGTACCAAAAAAGACCCCACATATCAAAAGCAATCTTGAAGAAAAAGTACAAAGTTGAAAGCATCACACTTCCTGACTTCAAAATATACTATAAAGCTATAGGAACCAAAACAGCATGTTACTGGTATAAAAACAGGCTAATTGACCAATAGAATACAGTGGAGAGCCCTGAAATAAACCCAAGCTCTTACAGTCGACTGATTTTTCAACAAAGGTGCCAAAAATATACAATGAGGCAAGGACAGGCTCTTCCACAAATGAAGGTGGGAAAACTGGATATCCATGCCCAGAAGGTTGAAACTAGATACCTATCTCTCCCTGTACACAAAAATCAGCTCAAAAATGGATCAGAAACTTAAATTTAAGACCCCCAAACTATGAAACTACTAGAAGAAAATATAGCAGAAACACTACAGGATATCAGAGTAGAACAGAGAACTAAAGCAAAAATACGTAAACAGCACTACATCAAACTAAAAATTTCTGCACAGCAAGGGACACTGTCAACAAAGTGAAGAGACAACCTGCAGAGTGGGAGAAAGTGTTTGCCAACTACATAATAGACCAGGGGTTAAGATCCAGAATATATAAGAAACATGAAGGACTCATCAGCCAAAAACCAAACAACCCAATTAAAAAATGGGCAAAAGACATGAACAGTCTTTTTTTTGAAAGAAGATGTACAAATGGCTAAGAGGAACTTGAAAAAATGCTCAATATCTCTAATAATCGAGAAATGAAACTAAAACCACCATGAGATGTCATCTCACTCCGGATAGAATGGCTATAAGCAGCAAGACAAAAAAATAACAAATCCTGGCAAGGATGAGGAGAAAAAGCAACTCTCCTACATTGCTGGTGGTAATGTTAATTGGTACATCCAGTGTGGAAACCAGTATGGAGATTCCTCAGACAGCTAAAAATAGATCTACCCAGCTATCTCACTTCTCGGTATATATCCAAAGGAAATGCAATCAATATGTCAAAAAGATGCCTGCACTCCCATGTTCATTGCAGCACCATTTGTAATAGCTGAGGAATCAACCTAAATATTCATCAACAGAGGAATGTATAAAATAATTGTGGTGTGTATACACAATGGAGTACTATTCGGTATTAAAAAAATGACATCCTATCATTTGCAGCAACATGGATGGAACAGGAAACTATCTTGCTAAGCAAAATATGTCAAGCACAAAAAGACAAATACCACATGATATCACTGATTTGTGGAATCTAAAAAAAAGTGGTTCTCATAGAAGTAGAGAGTAGGACAATGGTTACCAGATGCAAGGGGTGCAGAGGAGGAGAAAAAGTGATGGGTTACTGGGTAGAAAATTATGGTATCTAGGGGCCGGCCCGGTGGCGCACTGCTACAGTGCGCAGCTTGAGAGCGTGGCGGTGCTCCCGCTGAGGGTTCGGATCCCACATACAGACCGGTTCCCTCTCACTGGCTGAGCGAGGTGTGGGGGCAACACCGAGGGTTGCAATCCCGTTGCCGGTCCCGGTCCGGTACGGGCGCGACACTGAGGGTTGCGATCCATTGCCGGACACGAAAAAAGACAAAAAAGGAAAAAAAGAAAATTATGGTATCTACCGTAAGTGAGTCATTGTGTAGTATATGCGTGTTTTGAAACAATACCTTGTACCCCACAAATATGTACAAATAAGTGTAAAATAAAAAAATCAATAAACAAAAAGAAACTATGGGATCAATAGTCATTATGATAAACAGAGATCAAGCAGAAGGGTCAGTATCCTGGGAGTCCTGATGAGGTTGAAAAATTGGTATAATGGGGAATGTTTAAAGGAATAAAATTGTAGGACAAAAGGCTATGTTCAGAAAGTAAGATGAGTGAATTCCATATTTCAGAGGAGAAACTGGCCAGCTGCATGTATGTTTATGAAATGTGGGGCTGAAGTGTTGTTGAGATGATTGAAGTGAGATAGTGAAATAGCTTATGAATATGTTAGTGAATTGATCATACCCATGAACATTAAATGTATTCAGGATGATTGCAGGCCATGTAGAGAAGGAAAGTTCCAGGGGTTGTATCATCAAATGGCATGATCCTTAAATGAGTAATGATCTATAAGGAGGAGAGAGGAGATGATTGATCTGAGATTCAGAATCTGAGGCATGTATGAATGAATAAATGAATACACTGCTCTTGAAAGTGCTTACTACGAAATGTTGTTACTCAGGAGTATATTAGTCAGGGTAGGCTAGGTTATGCTGCTGGAAACAAACAGCATATAGGTTACAGGGATTTACATAACAAAAGTTTAACACACACAAGTCACTGTCAGGTTGAGTGATGGGATAGGAGAAGAAGAGTGACAGACTGTGTCATAGAGGGCAAATGTCTATTAGAATTGGGATTAATGTAAGGAGAATACAGATGGCTGGAGGGGCTTATTTTAGGGTGTTGGTTGGTGTGAGGAGTGCCTAGGGATGGACAGATCCATTGCAAATGTTGCAGCATGTAGGGTTTGGGGTGAGAAGTTTCCAATGTGTCTACAGAAGAGATACCCCATTTCTTGAATTCATAAAGTGTTACTTGCCAAAATAGACAGACATATAAAAATAAAAAGGCTTGCATTGTGTAGCAGGGATAAATACTAAGCAGTTAGATTATAGGATGTCTCTCTTTTTTAATCAAGTTAGCATCAACTGTAAACTTTTTGGTTTGAATAAAATACATTTCATGAAAAGTTTACACTTTAAGAAAAGTAATGTGACAGTTATAATGGGTCATATGATCATGATATTATCATTGAAGTCCTTGAGAACCAGCATTGCCCTATAATTCCAAAGATAATTGTAGATGGTCTACCCCACACTTAGTTTAGTACTTCGGAATTTTTTAAGTGATTTTCAAGTTGACAGTGTGCCATTTTGAGACTGTCACATTGTTAAATGTTAAAATATAGAGTATGTGAAAATCAGATGGCTTCTAAACTGTACAAATTTTCAATATGCCTTGATCAAAAATAATTCCATTGTTTTAAAAGCCATTAGAATAATGGAAGCAAATGACTTGTGACACTCATTTTTCTCTATATTCACTTTAGTCCCCTACTCTGTAACCCATATCAGTCACCCTAAAGGTACAAAATATTAAATAGGCATACTGATTGGGAATAACATTATGGTTAGCAGTGAAGAGTGTAGCTGAGAAGGGTAAAGGCAGATTAGTGAAGTACTTCATGAAAATACAGACATCTTTCCTACCCAAGAGACTGAAGTCTGTGAATTCAGAAAGTTTCCTAAATTGCAAGAGAAAAAATGGTGGAAATCAATTGAAGAAACAGAAATTGTTCAATTTTTTAAAATTTGAAATCAATTCAATGACTACTTAATGGAAATAGGGAGGATTGACATTTGGCATTTTGCCCCCAGACCACATCAAATTGTCAAAAGGATCTTGGAAAAGGGTCAGATAGTGTGTAAAACATAAGCTTTCACCTAAGTAGTTCAAAGCATGTAGGAGCTAGGATAGTTGGAATTCAGTTCAGTCTCTGCCTCTGAGCAGTTAGGGGACCTGTTGGATCTTCATATGTCTCATCAGGGACCCATGTGGTAATAGCTACAGCCTTTTCATCAACACCCTCTGGGCTTCTACTCTATGTGATATGCACACACAGCTGGACTTTCTGCCAGCCAGAGTGATTTGTAAACATCTCACAGTTTTGCTTTCCTTTCCTTTTCCTTTTCTCCTTCCCTGCTATTATTTTTCCTGTCCTTTTATCCTCCATTTTCTCCTTTTCTTATACAAATATTTATTGAACAAGTACTCTTTGCTAGATATTGTGCTAGCTTATAGAGACTGTATTTATTTCTGAAGAAAAAATATATTATTGAGCATTTATGACACCAGTCACCTTTACTTACAAGGACTTTACAAGGTAGGTGTCAGCCCCATTTTCTCTGTCTCTCTCTCTCCCCCCTGTGTGTGTGTGTGTGTCTATGTGAGAGAGAAACAGAATTAAAGGCAGAGCCATGCTATTTCTACCATGCAATCCTGCCTGATTTATGGGAGTATATAGTACAGTGAGAGATTGTTGCTCAGTCTGCAAGTTAAAGGTGTTTATATAGGGCTGGCCTCAAATTTGGTACTTGGGAAAATGAGAAAGAGTATAATGAATCATCCTATCTTCATTTGAATAATCTTTAAAGACGCCATCTGAAGTGCCTGTCACAACTCCTAGGTGCAGGGAGGGCCTGGTGACTATATTTAAATACCATTTCTCTGTAACTTATATCGATACACCATGCTGTTCTGACAGCTGCTGCCTTCTTCTGGTCAAATATATCATGCTTCATCGTTATTTTGATGCCACAGGGGTTTTGCTATGGTGTGCATCACATTTATCCTGAGAAGCTTGTTTATTGTTCATAATCTTGTACTTCTATTGTAGGTTCATTATAGCTTGGAGAGTTCTAGAAATTTCTTGTGTTGTTTATGGTAGATTCAGATCCCTTAAACAGGAAAGAAGAAACATTGTTTTATGTTTAGTCTGAGATACATTGATGTTACCATATGTGCTTCTTAACAAAGGCCTTTATTTCCTTAAAATTTTTTTTAATCTTAATACCACTGGGATGTGTTCTGCACCAGAAACAATTTAGGGACAGTGATTTGCACTGTGTTTTAAAGAAAATGTTAGGTTCTATGTGCAGTTTACTTAATTCATTCTGGTACGAATACTTAATTGGCAGACGTATTGGCAATTCGTAGTACTGTATTCAGCTCTGCAAAACTGTGCACGATTAATTGCACATCATGTGCTCGTTTTTGTGTACCTGGCCATGTTCCTAGATGAGTGCCTTCATGGTTTTGGATACTGTCCTTTGCCTGCTGACTGGGAAAATGGAGAAGATGAAAAAGAGCAGGGCATTTTCTTTTGGGCACTAGTTGTCTGTTGGGCCCTCTCCTCTTCTGCTCTCTGATCTTGCTGGAAGATTTCCAAGGACATACAGGTTTAGAAAAGATGTGGTGCTGCTTTTACTGATTTATCGTGTCACGGAAGTGAGCGAAGGAGGAGGACTGGGTTTGGTGCAGAGCAATCCATGGCTTTGAGAAATTGTCAACAAACCATTTGTGAATAACAGAATAACTCTGATGATAAGAGCATTTATTGAATATTTATTATTACTCTGTGCTTTACATGTATTACTTTATTTAATTCACACACATACACAAACCTTATGACAAATGTAGTGTCATGATCTTCATTTTGTGGATGAGGAAATCCAGGCACTTGCAGTTTAAATGACTCGACTATAGGTACTGTGTGGTAAGTGGCAGCACAGGCATGTCAACATAGGCAGTCAGGGAAAGCGACAGCAGGACCCGGCCTTATTCAGAGGCCTCAAGTCTCTCTTCTCTGCTCCTTATTTCTGCCTCCAGTGTACTATTTCTTTTTTTTTTTTTGTCTTTTGTCTTTTTCCGTGTCCGGCCACGGATCGCAACCCTCAGTGTCGCCCCCGTACCGGACCAGGGACCGGCAACGGGATCGCAACCCTTGGTGTTGCTCCCACACCTCGCTCAGCCAGTGAGCGGGAACCGGTCTGTATGTGGGATCAGAACCCTCAGGCGGGAGCGCCGCCGTGCTTTCCAAGCAGTGCACTATCCAGTGCGCCACCGGGCCGGCCCCCGTGTATGTATGTTTTAAGAGTGTTCTAATGCTTAAATCACATAGTTAAACAGGCTTTGCTGAGTTCTTGTTAGCTTTATGCCAAATATTTTAACAATTTTGTGGCTGTTGAAAATGGAATCTTGATTTGTGTTATGTAATCTAGATAGCTGTTGTTATTACATAAGACATTTATTAATTTTATATGTTAATTTTTCTAAATTGCAACATGTGAATTTTATTTTAGTAAGGCGGGAGCGCCGCCGCGCTTCCCAAGCGGCGCACTATCCAGTGCGCCACTGGGCCGGCCCCCAGTGTACTATTTTTACCTTCAACTCACCTTCCATCCCTCTGCTGGTCTGAGTCTATTTTGCGGGTTGGTACCTCTCTTGTAGCGTGCTCGTCTGCCTCTTCCTTTCTGTGTTGTCGTATTTCTAGATTAAGCCTCAGGAATAGGACCACCATTAACCCATTTAGTAAGTTTGTTTGAATTAGAAAGGATTCTCTTCCTTACGTCAATTTTCTTTACATTACCACACCACCTGAAGAACCGCCCAACGTGGCAGCAGTGCTGTTCATGTGCACACACCCTCTCTTGTCCACTCACTGTCCTGCCACTGCACTGTATGTGCCACTTGCTCTGCACACATTCTTGCCGCCCCATCTGCCACCTCTTTTCCAGCCCCAGTGAAGAACCTGTGTCTAGTTCTTCTCACTAGAGGTCAGGATCTGAGGAGACCTCTGAGCAGGTGAAGTCTGGCCAAGGCCCAGCCATGGGCATGTGTATATGGGTACATGTGCCCATGTGCCCGTGTGTGTGTGTGTGTGTGTGTGTGTGATCTCCAGCATATGCACAGTTGTACTGGCCAGTATTTATGATGAATAATTTCTTTTTCTCTTCTCAGGATTCATCCAGAAGCCTCAGGATCTCCATTCCATTACATCACATGCATCACATCATTGAACTTTCAAAACAACCCTGTGGTGTAGGTATTATCCTCATTTTACAGATGAGAAAATTGAGGTCTAAAGAGGTGCCATGAATTTCCCAAAGGTGCATAGCTAGTGAATAGCAGTGCAATCACTGGGACCCGAGTTAGTTTGACACCAAAGCCTGTGCTTTTAAAAGTCATACCAACAATGATTTGTAGTTCATGTTGTAGTGATCTTTCACATCCTTGGTTAAATTTATTCTGAGGTCTTCTATTTTTTTAGTGACTATTGCAAATGGATTAGCTTTCTTGATTTCTTTTTCTGCTAGTTCATTGTTGGAGTATTAAAATGCTACTGCTTTTCAAATGTTGATTTTGTATCCCGCAATTTTACTGAAATTGTTTACCAACTATAAGAGTTTTTTTGTAGAGTCATTAGGTTTTTCTATATATAGGATCATATCATTTGCCAACAGGGACAATTTGACTTTGTCTTTTCCAATATGGATGTCCTTTATTTCTTTCTCTTGCCTGAGGGAGAGGATAAGGGAGGAATTGGTAAAGGGCCACACAAAACTATTACATAGTATAATGGTGAATATATTAATTACCCTGATTTGAGTATCACATATTGCACACAGGTATTGATTTTCAACTCTGTACCACACAGATATGTACGATCAACTATGTTTCTATAAAAAAAGAAACAAAACAAAACAAAATGTAAAAAATCCTATACCAAACTGTTTCCCAATAGGATTATAATAATAATGTACACAAAGTTTGTTTAACCTGCACTTAAAATGTTGTTTACAAAAGTTCTTGAGTTTTTTTTTGTTTCTTGCAATTTTTATTAGTGCAAGAGACAGAATAACTAATTCTTCCTTTTTTCCAAAACAACTCAGTAAAGCTACAGGATGTATGTATTGAAACGTTATCAAATAAAAAAGTATTTCAACTATCATGCTTTGAGTATTAATCCATCATTTGATACAACAAAGCATTAATAAATAAAAACATCATATTGGGTGACAAATTTTTAAGCTTATCATGTTTTCCTCATGACAGAATGTTGTTGTGCCTGGATAACATGTGTTAACTGCAGCTGTGATCTCATAGCAACCCCCTTTTCTGGTTTATCTTTTGCCCATACTTAGCAGTTTCTTCATGTACCTCACTGCCTTGCCCATCACTCTTTATCCACTGTATTTCACATCTTACACATATTTGCAAGCTAATCATTGTTCTTATTATACTCGTTTGAGTTCATAAATCTCTCAGACTCATACTAGCCTTAGCTTTGTCTTAACTGGGTGCTGCTCCTGTCACCTTCTTATCTTTACTTCCTAGTCACCCATTCTAGTTTTTCCTCCACTAACCCAAATACAGTGTTAATTACCCATCAATAAATTCCCAAGCCACTCATGTTTGCAACTAAAACTCTTTGGAAACCCAGAAGTGTATTTACAATCCAGAGTTACTGACACAATAATAAAGACAAGAATAAAACACAGTTTAATTCAACTGACGTTTTCTGAGTACTGGTTGTAAAGTAGTGGATGAGAGTGAGTAGTGAGAGTACTGTCTGAAGAAGAAATCAATGATCAGGGGCTGAGGCCAGGTGAGGGGGTGCCGATTTCTGTGGTTAAGATTTGCAAAAAGACATGAATCATGGAGGTAATCAGATGTCCCTGGAAGTGGGATTGTGGCTTGGATTATGTGATTAATGACATCACGGGATTCTATTCTATGTTGTTAGAACTCAGAAAACTAGAACTATGCCCTATGCAAAGTAATCTCTAAAAGTGAAATTTTAAAGGGCTATGAGAGTGGGTCGACTAAGAAAGGGAGGTGACATAACAAACACAGAAAACAGAGTAGTGGAGTAAGCAGAGGTGGAGAAGCTCTGTGGTCCAGGATTTCCATCATTTTGTCAGGTGCAGGTGCTGTTTCTGGTGACAGGAGGAGTCATCTGATATGAAGGATATGGATTCCAGAGAAGTGGTCCTATTTGATAACATAGTCTACAAAACCAAATGGAGATCTTTTGAGCAACTCATATTTTTATTCCAAAAATGATGCTTTAATTATTAACATGTATTTCTAGATATCTCTATGAGTCATTAAATAATTTTTTTTAGAACTAATTAACTCAGGATAACATGACTAATAAGTTTAAGTCTAAAGAATTGGGGATTGGAGGTAGAAGACAACGTTACCTATTCTTATGATAGGAAGAGTTGTATAAAGGTATAATCTCTATTCTGAATAAAGGTGATTGACAATTATTGTTACCTGTGAAACTGACATGCTCTGCCATAGTTTACAACTAAAAAATATTTGCCAGTCTATGAAATTTATACCACAGTACGGTTTCAAAACAAGTATTATTTTTAAAGAGCTTTCTACTCCAGTTATACCATAGATTTTTTTTCCCTCTTACTGGATATAAAAACTTACTATTTTGATATGGTATTTTAATCTTGGTATTGAAATTGTAAAGTCAATACACTATCAGTTTGACCACCCTTTGTCCTAAGTACCTTAGAAAATATTGAAGTGTAATACATAAGAGCTTTCTAAGGCTGGCTGCAGGCTTTCTGCAGAAAAGTTTGAGTTGTTGCTACAAGAGAAGAAACATTTCCCCTCACTTATTAGCAAATACTAATTCCATTATAAATATACATGCATGTTGACCTTTTAGTTTCTCTTCCAGAATACAAATTTAATAGAGCCCCCACATAGTTGCACATGCTGTGAGGGTATTTTGGGGCACTGGAACGTAAATAGGGACATCAATCTACCCATTTCATTTCAGAGCCCCTGTATGGAGCCTTATTGCTGGCTTCTTTGTGGTACCAGAACAGAGCTCATGTCAGTCAGGAGGCCTGGGGTTTAAAGATTTCTTCATACTGAAGCTCTGCAAGCTTGAATGAAGAGAAGGTTAGAGTCTTGGACAAATAAAACAAATACTGAATGGCTTATAAAGTCTTTGCTTTTGACTTGTAAAACAAATATGCCTGCATGGTTAGACCATGTGTACATTCATATAGGCTTGCATGATACAGCTGCTAAGCTAAGAAAACAAAAACAAAAATAAAAGTCCAATTTTTTTTCTATAGACAGGGAAGACGAATATTTATTTGTATGATTTTGAAGGCCTCTCTTAAATATGCTGCTGCCAATCAAAACACAAATTGGGAGATTGAATAACATAGCATTTTCATTTAGAAAGGTGTTTTCAGATTCCTTGCACCAAAATTTACTCTGCGTGTTCAGCAATTGCAGCATAATTATTGCTTCCATGTTCTGACATGCCAGAATTAGACACTGTGCTGTCATCTTTATACTTTGTATATATCATCTATAATTCTCGCCACAATGATGTAAAGATTTTAGCAAATGAAACAGAGCCTAGAGCCTAGAGAAATTAGGTATAAACTTCAGGTTCAAATTCTGACTCTCTACATACTCTTAGCGTACTCTTGAGGAAGCTTCATAATGTAGGGGAAAAGAAATATCTTTCTTTCCTATTGCTATTTTCATGGCTGAGGTCCATAAAACAGACAGATTAACAAGAGAAAAGCCTACCAATTTATTTAACATAAATTTATGTGACACGGAGCCTTCAGAAGTGAAGATCAATGAAACAGGGAAACCTGTGTATTTTTATGCTGTTGGATGAAGAAGTTGACAGTTGTGGAGAAGTGTGATTGTGATTAGACACAGGGGGTATGATTTAGTAGTAATAAACTGGGAGGAACTTAGCAAGGCCTGTTTGTTCAGATTTTTCTCTGTGTCCCTGTGTCTGAGTATGTGGCAGGAACCTCTCACATGAGGGTCTTATGGGTAAGGTCAGTTAGATTTTATGGTCTGCTTCAGGGGAAAAGGGATGACAGAAGGTAAGAGTGACCTTTCTGCTTTTGCTGTTTTCTCAAATGCCAAGATTCCATATTTGGGAGTAGTGTGTCCTGAACCCCATTATTAACCTCTTGGGGCTTTAATTGTTTTGTCTATAAAATGTGGACAAAAGTATTATCTATTTCATAGGTTCATTGTGGAGATTAAATGAGTTAATTATATGAATAGATGGACTTATACAAAGCCATTAAAACAATGCTTGACACAAAGTATTACACAGTTTGTTATTATTATATCAACACTATAATTGAGTATGTTTGTTTTTTCTTAAACATCTAAGAACTTTTCAATTTTAAAAATTGCTTGGCTTTAGGCACCTGAGATAGCAGAGAATAAAACAAAACTAAAAATCCTTTCATGAAGCTTCCGTCCTAATAACGATGGACAATTCATAAAGAATGTAAGTAAAATACACATTATGGAATATGGTGAGAGTGCCATAGAGAAAAGCAAAGCAGGGAAAGGGGATGGAGGGTCAGGGTTGGGGTTTCCACTTTTAAATATGGTGATCAAGGGATACCTTTCTGAGAAGAGCACACCTGCACAAAGACTATGCACAAGGAGGTGAGGGAGACAGTCACGTGGATATCTGGGGGAAGAGCAGACCGAGAGGGCAGCAAGGGCAAACACTCTGATGTGGAGGCACAGCTGGCAAGGCTAAGGAGGGGCAAGGTGCTCAGCAAGGTAGGAGCATAGTGGGATGAGTTTACAGGAGACAGAGTTAACAGGAGCCAGATCCTGAAGGACCTCGGAGGTCATCATAAAAACCTTGGCTCTTAGACTGAGTGAGATGGGAGCTATGAGAGAATTTTAAGCAGGAAAAGATATAATCTGACTTATAAGTTTTCCTAGTATCCTGGTGGCTGCAGCATTGAGAATTCACAGAAAGAATTAGGGAGACCACTTAGGAGGCTATTGCAATAATCTCGGCCAGATGTGATGGTGGCTTGGGCCAGAATGGTATTGGTGCAAGTGGTGAGAAGTGGTGGGACTATGGACATATTTTGAAGATAGAGTTGGTAGAATTGTTCTTCTGTTGGATGGGAAGTAAATGTGTGTGTGCAAGAGAGAGAGGAGCCAAGGGTGACTCGAAGGGTTTTGGCCCGTGCAACTGGAAGAATGAAGCTGCTCTGCACTAAGAAAGACTGTTGTAGGTGGTTTGGGGAGAAGGGTCAGTCTGGGAGTTCAGTTGGGGTATGCTACACTTGACACACTTACCAGATGCATGTGGAGATGTTGAGTGGTGATTTGAAGTTTGAGAGGCTGGGTCCTGGCTGGAGATTACGTTTAGGAGTCATCGGCATAGAAATAGTATTTAAAGCATTGGGACTGGACAAGATCACCAAAGTACTGAGTGTAGAGAGAAAGTAGGTAAAGTCCAGGGACTGAGACCTGGGTTTCTCCATCATTAAGGAGTTGGTGAGCTGAGGAGAAACTAGCCCACAGACTGAATGAAGTACCTGGTGAGTCATGAGAAAGTCAGGTGAGAGAGGGGTTTTACAAACCATGTCAAAGAGGAGTAAGTAACCAGAGGTCTCGATTACTGCTGATAGATTAAGTAGGATGAGGATCCAGAATTGACTGTTGGATTTGGTAATGCCAAAGTCATGTTGACAGTGATAAAAACAAGGGGAGTTTCAGTGGAGCAGTGGAGGAAAAAAAAAGTATTGGAAAAGGTAAACTTTATAGTGCAAGAGAGAGGGGAAATCAGCTGGATCAATGTTTTCCAGCAGGCAAGAGATGATGATATCTGTGGTAAAGTAGAGGAGTTAATCTTAGCTGGGAACATGGACAGTTAATCGTAATGAGCAAGGAGGAAGAGAAAATAGGAGGCTCGGTGGGTGTATATAGTAGTAAAACTTGTGAAAGTCATATTCTGATTGTTTTATTTTTCTCAGGGAAAATAAGAAAAAATTTTGGGGAAGGAAGACCAGGGTTTCCTGTGATGAAGACATAGACAGTGGTAAAAGGCATGATGAAATCTGTCCTCCTGGTCCCAAGGCCAGTAGTGGCTAGACTGTCAGTGCTGAAGCAGGAGGAAGAGATGGCAGTCTTCTCAGGAGTTGCAAAGTTTTGATGTTTTTATTAGATGCTAGGCAGTGGAGGTGCAGAGGATAGGGGTTAGCCTTATTCCCCACACCCGAGGATGCCTCTGGACTCAGAAGATGGAAAGCTGGAGAGGGCAGAGGACACCGTATGAGGCTTCCTCTTGGTCCCTGCTGGTGGAGGGAAGTCCCCCCAACCCCCAGCCCATCACCCCATAGTTCCTCCATACTTGGTCAAAGGCAAGTTCTAAAAATCTAAAGGCAAAAGCCATAGATCTGAATAAAACAGAAAAGGATTTAAATAGTAAAGTAATGCTACAGTCGTCATAATGAGTAGTCAGAAGATACAGGGTCCAAGGGCTGTGTCTTCAGCAGTGTGTGCAGATCCAGAGAGCTTTGGTTTTGAATTCGTTTCTCATTCGTTTCCATCTTACTGGATTCATAGCATGGGGTCAGTCCATTTCTATTTCGATTAACTCTATTTCCATCATTTAAAGGTTACCAAATAGGATAGATAATTTTGACAACGTAGCAAAATTATCCATTATTAATGAAGGACTGCAAGTTACCAACTGAAAGTAGAAAGGTTGGATTTCACAAGTTAAAGCTGCATTCAACCAATTAATTATTTAAATGTAACTACAAAATAATCAGAGTGATTTTCTTATGCTGAGCCAGTGTCATTATTTTGTAGTCAAAGATTTAATATTGCATACTCATTTTATAAAAGAGCAAAGCTTTTTGGGAGTCTCCATGTAGAAGTAAAAATAACATCATTTGACTTTCAAACTGGTTGTTACAGTGTGCTATGTGCCAGATATACTGTCTTCTTTATTCTTTAAAATAATTCTGGGACATAGGTATTAAGAATCCTATTTTATAAATAAGAAAACTTCAGATCAGACAGGTTAGTAACTTGCCCAAAGTCAAACAGCTAGAAAATGGTAGAGCAGGAGCTTAAAATCGGAGTCTGTCTGCTTTCCAAGTCTATGCTAATAACCACATTCTATGGCATTGTTTCAACTCTCTATACCTTGAACTTCTCACTCTATATAAATCAGTCAGACAACTTTATGAGTAAGCAGGGAAAATGATTATTTATGCACAAAAGATTAACTCTGTTCCCTCTCATTTCATCATTATAATTTTAATCTTTTGGGTCATGATGTTTTAGTCTTTGTGAATCCATTTATGTTTAAAATGCTATTACTTAGGGGAAGGGTCATTCATTTGGCTATTATCAGCTAACATCTTGATTATTAGTCAACTACATCACATTAATTACCAGACAGATTGCCCCAGGAGTGAAAGTATTCCTCCAGGATAAGACCTGGAGGTTGGAGAGAATTCATGGGGAAAAGTGCTAAGATGAAGGACATGTAGACTGGAAGGGAGGTTGTAGTCCAGACATTTTACCTACTTCACAATTTGATTGAGTCTCCTCTTTCAGGACTGAGGAGAGAATTTTACAGCTGGGATGGCTCTTGCAGATCAAGCAGCTCCATACATTCATTTTGCAGATTACAAAATCTAGCTCCAAGGCCACACAGCAGGATGGAGGTAGAGGTAGGATTACAATTGTTGTCAAGTCATAGTCTTTGAATCTTGATACAGTAGGGAACTTCCTTCCCTATTTTGGAATCCGAACCATGAACCTCTCTTACCTCATTTTCTTAAGGGTTTTTTTTTTGACATAAGACACACTGAATTGCTCTTTAGTTCCTACCCCTCCCCCTATTTTGTGAGGTTCCAAATCCAAGGCCACTAATCTGTATATTTTACCCCAAGAATCAGGCAAAGAAGATCAGTCACTGCCACACTTACAGGTCTAGAAAAAAAAAAAAAGGATGTGAAGCTAAATTGCATGATCTTACTTGAAACAATTCCAGTTGTCAGGATTAGGGATCCTTCCAGGAGTAAGATGTACAAGCAGCAGTTCTAGAAATGCTCAGAGGCAATTAACTCACACTCAGCCATCTCGAATTCACCTTCTTCCAACAGGAATTCAAAATCTTCTTTGTTCTTATTTTCTGGCATTGTTTTGATTTGGGAGTATAAATGGAAAACAATGAATAGACAGTAATGGATTTTAAATACACAGAGAATCAACTTTTGTTTTAGAAGCTGTATATGGAAGCCTATAAAATCTTTCATCCAAGTAGTTTTAATGATATATGACCAAAAAAATCTTCTGAATGGTTCAAATTTCCATATGTGATTCTGTTAATTACCAAATTTACCAAATTTGGTAACAAAAATTTGTGTTGTACAAATTTGTGTTGTACAAATTATACCAAAAAAGTAGTAGAGTTGACTCCAAAACCAACCTCCATTTATCTAATCATTTTTCTAAATCCTGCTTCATCTACTGTGGATACTAAGCAAGACAGAAATAAATAGATTTAATGTCCTTTGAGGTTATGTGGAATTTGAAACTATTGATGGGAATTTACCAACGAGTTAGTCAATAGGTCATTTGTCTGGGAAAGTTGTAGCCGGACAGATATTGAACTCTGCGTCTACATCTGGTTCTCATCTTTGAGTCCTGTTTATAATCAAACTGATCAAATTGACAAGGGAGCCTAGTATCTCTTTGCTGTTTTATATAGGTAGCTGGCCTATGCAGAAAAGGGGAGGGGAAAGTCTGAGTGTGGACTACAGGGTTGTTAAATATGTGTGTAATTTAACCTAATCTCACTCTTGAAGGCATTTTTGGGTGTAGAGGACAGGGAAGAAAGGCTGCCTACTATGGATTCAACCCAAATGGTGACAGGAAATTCACCCACTAGATAGTTGCCAAACTGAATCTAATTATGGCCAAAATTAATTTGGTAAAAATGCAAAATTTATTTTAAAAGTTATTAGAAAAAAAGGAGAGCATGACCTTGAACCAACAGATATTGGGGTATTTCACAGATGCTTATAAAAATAACAAACATTTCAAACATCCTGGAGACTTTAAAGTTTCTTTCTAGTTTGTCCATTTATTCTGCATCTTGGATCTATTACTAAGTGAGAAAATGAATCTGACTTTCTAGCAGAGTTTACTACTTACAGAGAGAGGTATGTTTAAGACAAACCAATCTCTGTAACAAGAGGTGGTTGGTATCAGAAACTTGCTGGTTAGATTTACGATGGTTGTCATTATTCCTAGTCCTTTGCTATATATCTAAATCCATGCAACAATAAAATTAATGACTTCATATTTATAAAATGTTTCCAATTATTTTTGGTATTATTGACAATTGGAGAGTAAGAAACATGGGTACACTAAAATGAATTATTCAGATCATTAGTATAGTCATGGGGGAGTTTAGACATACATTTTTGATATTAGAATGCTTTTTTAAAATATTAATTATATTTTAATTTCTGTGCTGATAGTAATTAAACTTAGCTTTAATTATAGTCCACTTAGCTTCTTGTAAGTCTTCTTTCCTCCTCTATAAGGTTTTCAAGTTTATTTAGGAAATTCCCATCAGCTATTGAATCTCTGGAGTATTCTTCAGTTATGAAATAATGATTAAAAAATGTAAAGAAGAAAGGACAAAGGATAAATTATTGGGATGAATTGAAAAAAAAAAGTCTTGCTTCTAGTATTTTTAATCTATCCTTAACAAATTTGAATTCATCTTGCAAGACTGAAATAAACACTTTTAAATAGAAGACAATTAGAACTTGTTAAAGATTTCTGTAATTTTTTATTTTGTTTTTGTAGATAGAATGTAATTGATTTAACAATGGGGGAGTGGTGGTAAAGAAAAGAAGTAAATCTTTGTTTAAAATGAATTTTTAAAAATAAAATACCACCGATAAGTCCACTGTCACAGATGGTAGTGACAGAGTATAATACTTGTGAGCAGGGTATGCAGAGCCATCGGTAGTCACAGACACCCACTGTTTCAGGAGGAGCTGTTGTCTACTACTTAAATACTAAGTGCTATTTCTATTTTGGCCTTATTTATTGGAGCTAACTGGGTAGTGGTACATCATCAAAAATCAAAGGAGAAAGTCAGGCTGTGGAGAAACTGTCCGCATTGCTCTCTTGGTGTCTCAGGTATCCCTCTCAGGTTGGGTGATACCACTACTAGAAGTGTGGCAAAATGAGGACAGTGAGCAGAGAAACCAGTGAGTCAGTCTCTGTTGAAAATACAGATTTTTTAATTTTTATATTTGTGTGAACAGGAATGGACTTTCTGCTGAGAACCACCCCACGTCACACCAGTGGAAACAGGCTCAATAGCTTAGATAACATAGGACCACTGTGATTTTGTACAAGTGAAGAAAGGAACCTATATCATTATGTCTTACCAAGGAGAGAGGGGAAAAGTAATCATATCTCTACAAAAGTAAACAGAGAAGACTAGAAAATTTTGGAACTAAGGAGTATATAAGCAGACAGAAAGGGAGGAAATAATATACATTAAAGGATAGATTTTTGATCTTCCACATTTGCTATAAACCAGGCACTTAATTTTAATTACACGTTTCTTTTTTTTTTTTTGCCTTTTTCTCCATCTTTTTCTGCTTGTTTTCTTTCTTTCTCTATCTTTTCTTTTTTTCTTTCTTGTTTATTTGAAGGTGAGAGTGAGAAAAACATTGGAATACTCGTTGTCAGGAGAAAATAGATGAGGGTAGATATAAAATTTTCCCTCCCATTTTATTTGACAAAAGAATAAAAGGTAATAACTGTTGACCCTCAGTATTAACTTTGTTCTCTTGGGTAAGCATATAATTAGGTTGTTCTTTAAAATGCATATTATGTAGTTGGCAGCAAACTCTGGCTCAGATCGGATAACTCCTTATGTAGGCAGCTTTTAAAATGCACATCATGTACCAAAGGAACTTTTCTGGTCTATTGGGTAAATACGTATTAAAGTAATTTTTAAAATACTCAATAGGCTGGAAGTGGTCAATAGTTTAATGAATAGTCATGCATTTTTAAATGTGTATTATTATTTATGCACTGACCCAAGTGAGAAAATCTTTTAAAAATGGCATATTCCTGATGACTGTGTAATTTTGCAGTAAAATCTTAAAAGTATTTCGGGAGAACAGGAGCCAATTTTAAAATTACATTATCTCCTCGTCCCTTCACCTCATTTTTCCTGCTTGCTCTTCCTCTTATGGGATATAGTTTAATAGGCTCATTTTATGGCTTCCCTGCTGGCCTAATTTCATTTTCATAGATTAAATCTGATTTACATTCTAATTGTAATTTTAGTGTAGAATTTATCCCATATGGATTCATAGTGTTGGGCACATAGTAGGCACTCAGTCAATATCTATCGAACAGGTTGTTTCTATGTTTTCATGTTATTGCAAGCAAACGTTAGCCTTGTGCCTGCTGTATGCTGAGCACGGTGTAAGGGATCAGCAAGAGGCTTCTCTCCAGCACAAAGGTGAGACTCTTCACCTCATAAGTAGATCCAGGCTCCACTTCCAGCTTTATCACTTACCAGCTGCCACTCCTTTGATAAAGTAGCTCCCTCTGTCTGCATCTGTTTCCTCATCTACAAAAGGAAAACAGTAACTCCAATCTTGCAGATTTCTCATAGGGATGTGTTGAAACTTTACATGTAAAATGCCCTGAACAGAACGTGATTCCCAGCGAGCCCTCAGCAGTGCTTTTTCCCTCTGTACCTGAATTCCCACCCAGAAATATGGGAAATATTTATTTGCAGACAGCAGAGGTTTCCAAACTCCACAGTGCTCTAATCACAAATATTAAAAAGAAAATTTCAGTAATCCAATGAACAGGCATCCTCCTCCTCTGGTGTCAGCAGCTTCTCAAAGCTTCTTTTCCAGACTAGGACCTCCAATGGGCTCGGACCTCTGCCATCAATACTAGTCTGGGTGTCTTGGGTGTCTGTGTGCTCGTCCTGCCCTCCCCTCCTGGGGTGGCTCCAATGTTTGTGATCTTTCCTTCCTTCACTCCCGCCTGTGGCAGTACAGGAAGTAGACCTCAATGTCCCTTCCGAATTTCAGAAAATTCCACAAATAAACAACCAACCCTCCCAAAAGTCAGATTGTCTAAAAGCAAACAGAGGTAATGAGATCTGCTGCAGCACAACACAGTAAACAGGGTCTTGAGAATAAGTATTATTAACATGCTCACTGAGCTGCCTCAAATCCTATTTGGAGGGAGGCATAGTATAAATAAATAAACATGCTCCCTGGATCTTTACTGTCTGAGGTTTAGTGAACTACTTCAATCTTGGAAAGGCATTAAAATTGCTGGCACATAATTGGATTTGTTTTGCTGTTAGGGTGCAGATCTCTAACTTTTTCCATGTATGCTACATTCACAGAGCAGAAGCAGTCTTATCTTGATGGATATGCTATCAGTGATATGGTTCCTGGGGTCACTTGAAGGGTAGAGAAGGGGAACTAGGGGATGTAGAAGCCTGTGTTTTCACCTGTTCTCACTGCCTGCCTGTTTTTTCAGCAAATGCTGGATAAATGCACAGGCTAGTCCTTCAAGTGCTCATTGCTATTGTGCTGGCACTGGGTGTTTTCCACCACTAGATAGTTTACATTTTATACTGTCCAAGGTGTTGGACTAGAAGGCTTTGACTTGTTAAATGGCCTTATTTGAAATGGAAATCATGTTTGTTACTTACTTTTACCTATTGGAAGATTATTTTTATACATTTAATCTGGTAAGCTAGTCTAAAATATATTGCATATGTCTATGGATGAATGTTGTTTGTAAGAAATTATTTTTAAACCATCAGCAGGAGAAAGTTGTTTTCCCTTCCCAATAAAAATGGAGAGATAGAGAAGAGTTAGAAATTTTTCCAAACATCTATTTAAAGGAAAAATCAGAAATATCAGAGAAAAGATGATGTTGTGTTGGATGTATACTTTTAGAGACAAACTTGGTTCCTATTAGAACTTTGGGGCACATATAAACCTTGGGACAAAGACAGCAAGCAGAGGCCTGAAGGGGAAATTTTAGTTTTAAGGCAAGCTGATGGGAAAATTGAAAGGGAAAGAGTGATTATGTTTAGAAGGAAGCCTCACGTTTAAGCTCTGGGTCTCCAATAGAGGGAGCCCAATGTAATTAGTGGAAACAGTTCAGTTTGGAGATAGCTGGAAAGACACAGCCTGCCCTGTTTGCTAATAGAACTCTTTCAGGGTAGCTGAAAGGACAGATATCAGAGAGATTATGTGAAGAAGGCATCCCCGCAGCAATACATACAGATATAACAGAAACTTTTCTTGTTGCAACTTCTGAGACTCTTGCTTGAGGATAAGAAAAGGGCTTTCACAAAGTGCTCATCGAAGGATATGAGTTGAAGTGATGAGAAGGAGTTAACGTCCATGGCATGAATGTGTTTAAAAATGGGAGCGTGTAAAAGGGACCTAAGAGAAGGTGCAGAATAGATTGTTTTACAAGAAAAGCAGGTGCATGCCAGAGGCAAGGATATTATATGATAAGCAGGGATGACCTAGATGCACTCAAAATCTATAATCTCAGATAAAATAGGTGGTTCTGGAATCAAGACCAAAAGGTCACAGATAGCCCTAGGAGACCAAAATTCTTAAGATAAATGTGAACAAAATAGCAAAAATGTGGAGACATGTGCCTGCCAGTGGAATACTGATAGGCATACTTCAACACAACTTTTGGGAGTCTTCAGGGAAAAGTGAAAACTGAATGTACAATTGATTGGGAATAAATCAGACCCTGAATACCCTCCCTGGACACTTCTGGAAGTGCAGAATCTCTCCTGCCCTTTCTGTTCACTTAGAGCATCTTATTCATTGGGCAGTGCTTGCTCCTCTGGCTTCTGCCTGGCTGTGAAGGGACAGGTTACAATCTTAGATTTGATTTACTCCCTTCCTTCCAATTCAATGTGGTTTTACCAAAAGCAAAATTAACAATTTCTACCAATTGTCACTTAAATAAGAGATTTATTACTTTTTCTTTAGCCAAAGGAGGAAATTGTGCCTAAAGGAATATTGCCTTCAATATTGTCTTTGGTGGATTGCTTGGCATGTCTGAGAATCCCTGCAGGCCTGAGACCACAGGAATGCCCTAAGACAGGAAATAAGAGGCCTGACCAGTTGAGAAAAAAGGCTTCCAGATTACTTATCTCTGGTCCAGCCCCTCCAACCAGTCTTTTTTTCTTTTCTTTTTTTTTTTTTCTTCCTTCAAAGCCTTTATATTTTTAGAGCAGTTTTAGGTACACAGCAAAATTGAGAGGAAGGTACAGAGATATCTCATATACTCCCTGCCTCCTCGTATGGATGGCCTTCCCCACATCCTTCACCAAAGTAGTACATTTGTTAGAGTTGATGAACTTACACTGAGACGTCAAAATCACCCAAAGTCCATAGTTTACTTTAGGGTTCACTCTTGGTGGTGTTCCTTTTGTGAACTAAGGTACAGTGACATATATGCACCATTATAGTTTCACACAGAGTATTTTCACTGCCCCAAAAATCCTCTGTGCTCTACCTATTGATCCCTCTTTTCCCCTTAACCTATGGCAACCACCGATTCTTTTACTGTCTCCATAATTTTGCCTTTTCCAGAATGTCATGTAGTTGAAATCTACATGACAGATTGGTGTTAGTAATATGCATTTAAGGTTCCTCCATGTCTTTTCATGGCTTGATAGCTCATTTCATTTTAGCACTCAATAATATTCCATTGTCTGAATGTACGATAGTTTATCTATTCATGTATCAGCCTTGTTTTTACAGTGTTTATAGTTTCACTGGACTGGAAGACTGACAACCAAATGCCCTCTGGTACACGTATTCTTTAGTAAGTTCAAAAATATATAAAAATTCTTCTCTAATTAATAGAAAGCAAGGGGCTGGGATGATGAAATCAGCTACTAAGCAAACCCTGGGATTTGATACCAGTTTCTGCTCCCTTAGACGGCATTCTGTTTTTGGGAATGAGAAAGCACGAAGTAGCCAAAGACAAGGTAGGTCTAAGACAGTAATCCTTGATCTTTATCTCTGCCTCTCTCCCTTCCTTATTATCACTTAGGACTGTGCTCTCTTAGTAGAGAAAAGAGCAGGGTGGACATGCTCTCCTGTGGATTACAACAGGCTGTGAATTCTTAGTGAATGGATTGAGTGGAGTCAGAAGTCTTGGAGCATGGGAGTGAGTGAGTGGTAAAATGGCAGAGACAGGGCTAGATTTATTTTGAAAAGAATAAATATAAAAGAAATACAGGGCAGACTTGGCAAAGTCACTTTTTTTTTTTTTTGAGCAAGGTCCTCTGCACATTTGAGGACATAGGAAAACCTGTGCATAAGGGTATGGAGAAAAGTATGCATATTAGTGTGAAAGGGGAAAAGTAAGTCTGGTTCTGCCAACCATTAGTTCTGTGACAATGAGAAAGATACCTACGCTTACATAATTTAATTTTTAATTTTCATGTTAAAATTGGTTGTTAGTTTAGGTCATGGGTTCTCAGCTCGGGAACATCAGAATCATCTGAGGGGCTTTTCTTGAAAAAAGCTCGATGTTTGAGGTTGGAACATGTACATGCAAGTTTTTATAAAGGTCCCAGATGATTTGGAAATGTCGTTTCTGTGGGTCAGAAGTTTGAACGTGGATTAGTTGGTCATCTCCAAGGCTCTAATCAAAGGTTAATGGGCTGTGGTCTGATATGAGGCTTGACAGGGAAAGGATTTGAGTTCAAGCTTACTTTTTGTTGGCAGCAGTTGGTTTCTTGTGGGTTTCTGGACAGAAAGCCTCAGTTTCTTGCTGACTGTTGGTTAGGGGCTGCCCTCAGTTCCTGCCTTGGGGGTCTTCCCAACATGGCTTCTCACTTCCTCAAAACCAGCAAGGAAGGAGTCTCCTCAAAAAAGGAGCATTACAATTTTATTTAACGTAATCATGTACTTAAAATCACATACATCCTGTCACCAGTGCTGTACTCAGTTAGTAAGAAGCAAATCACAGGTTCTATTCACACTCAGGAGGAGGGAAATAATTAAAGGCATAAATACCAGAAGGCAGGAATCATGAGGGCAATTCTAGATTCTGTCCACCATACCTGTTATCTAAAACCCTTTGAATGCCTTTAATTTTAATTGCTAAAAATGAGTAAAGCATTTTTATTTATTCATTTAACAAATGTTTCATATGCTAGACACTATTCTTAAATACAATTCTTGTGTTTGGTAACAGATATATAAGTAATTATAATGAAATATAGCAAATTCTGTATGAAGCATGGGATAAGCCCAGATATGCCTGATGTAGATAGTTGATTTTTATTATTAAATTTGGACCAGATTCTAAGAGAGATTATTAAAGGGATGGTTTGGTATACTGGATGGTTTGGTATACTGTGAGTGGAAAAACAGCATTTATCAAAAAACATCAAAGGTTTGTGGGACCAAGTTAGGCCACACTGGCCTCATTTGTTTTTTCACACAAAAGATTGTGAGGATAATTTGGTAGGCTTAGAATATTCGGACCAAAATATTTGGAAAGAGGTTTCTGTTTCTATCTGAAAATAGTGGAAAAACATGGACTGGAATCTAGTACAATTAAGGAAGTTAACTACTGTAGAAGAAACATGATCAAAGGATACCAATCCTCACTGCCCAATGAAACCTGTGAGCCTGGAGGACAGTCCGAGTTGTTGGTGACAGAGCTCTATCCTTGTCTGGCTCCTCTTGAGCTCTCATTGGTGATGTGAATGAGTACAGCCATGGCACAGAAGCAGAGAGAAACAGTGACTACAAATGATGAGAGAATCTAAACAAAAGATGGTGATACGTGGTAACAGTAATTCAATCCTAAGAGGACAGATATATCTCGTGATCAATAGAGCATCCTTCTACTAGGACCAAAGTTGATGACAAGTATAAAAATGTCTTGTCAATTTAGGAATTTAGGTTACTCAAGTTAAAATGAACTACTTGCATAATATGGATACCACGGAGAATAGTACAAATAAAATAGTAAATAAAGTCCATTTATTGAAACATAGCACTTCGATTGAGGAAAAAAAAAGTTTTGATCTTCCAGTGAAGCTTGAAAGACATGGGACCAACTTTTGGAAATTGCCATAGGATTGATGTTGGAAGAATTTTTTGTACTCTGAACTCCCTAAAGTTGGAATAGGTTGCTTTGGAGAGTGAGTTCACTGGCATCGAGGGGGTTCAATCATATGCTGGAAAACCTGACAGAGTGTAACTGATTGGTTCAAGAATTGGACATGTAGTTGGGCTGGAGAATGGCACTTAAGGTCCCTTTAAAAACCATGATTAGCAGTTTTCTGTCACTATCATCTCCGGTGTTTTTAAAAGGTTATACACATTTAGTTTCTACTCCAGCTCTATTGAATAACCAGTGAGAGTTATTCTATATGTTAGTTTTGTAGAATCATTTCTATAGTTGAAAAAGTTCCAGAGATAAATTTCAGGACAATCAGAGACGGCTGGAGAGGTACAAAGGAACATTTAAAAAATGTCTCACACTTTTCACAATTCTGAAATACACACCATTAACTATTTTACCTTTTTTTCCCAGTTACTTTGGTGGTAAACATTGTGTCATCATGGGTTGACTCCAATTCTTACCAACAGAGGCCTTTAATGTGACAGGCATCTCAACAAAGAGGCTTGAATTGAGAAGAAAAGTACCAACTACTCAAACTGTCTAAGAGAAAAGAAAAGGAAAGAAAGTTGCAGATGAAAAAGATAACTTGAGGACACACTTTCTTTCCTATACACATCCCCAGGAAACACTTAGAACAATGTGCTTAATTAAGTAAAATGAAAAGTAAAATGAAGCTGTGCTGATTTTCTGGGTTCTACAGTTTGTCAGCTGATCTAGTGTTCTTCCAACTGGCTTCCCTGTGCCACCAGAGCACAGGAATGACAATGTACTTTATCATCTCTACTCTATTCTAATTTAGGTCTTCTCTTTGCTTTTCTCTTTCGCAAAGATTACTTATGTGATGACAGTGCTGATATGTGAAAGACTGGAAGAAACAGACTTGTTAAAAATGATGGTCCATAAAGAATCAAAGCACTTTAAGAAATCTGAAAAAATTAATAAGAACAGCTTTTATACAATAAGGAGGAATATGTAAATTAAGCAAAAATTCTCACATTTAGAACTTTTACAAAATTGGAAAGCCTCATAAACTACTATCAATTAAATCATCACTTTTAGTGTTAAAAGGGAAACTAGAAATTATTTCAACTGATCACATTGACATTTCCTTTTCCTTGAAGACTTTCTTGTTGAAGTAAGAACTGTTTTATTTATATTCTGGAATGCAAGTTCCTTATCTGCTGGTGGATTGGTATAAACAAGTCACTCCAACTACTTTAACTAGCACTGATTTAGTCTATACCCTTTTTCTTTTATAAATGAGGAAACAAACAGAGAGGCCGTAACAGTCTTCAAATGTGTTTAACGTATCCAGCACCAATGTAAAAGCTAATAAGCTCATTTTGTCACTATCCAAAGATTTTGGGAGCACAAGGGGGATATTATTTCCTATATCTGCTATTTGGAGAAAAAGGAAGTTAGCCTGATTTGCTTAAGGGTCCACCACCTTTTCAATTAATTTCAGAGGGACCCCACCTAGATTGTGATTTAACTTTCAGTTAATGCATTCTCAATGCAATCTATTTTAACATGCTGAATTAAACAACAACATATCATCTTTACAAATGCTCTTGTATATCTTATTACTGTATTATTTTATATGCCCAGTTGGGAGTCCTTGGAAACTCAAATAATCATATATATGGAAAATAGAAATCATACGTTTTAATAGCTGCTAACCCCAAGTTGTTCAAGATATTAGGAAATGCTTGTCACTGAATTACAATGTACTTTGTAACAAAATTTATGCAATGCAGCTAACGTCATTCTTAAGAGAATTTTAGTGTATTCATCAGGATATAAAGAGAAATAAAAATGAGGTAAGGTTTTTCCTCAAAAGGTTAGAAAAAGATGATTAAGATAAACCTAAAAAAGAAGGAATAAAAGAAACAATAAATGGCAGAAATCACTATCTAGAGAAAAACACAAAATAGGTGATTAGCAAAATCAATAATTATTAAGGTAAGAAGACTAAAAAGATAGATCCTTGGCAAGACTCATTAAGAAAAAATACAGAATCATAAAAGACAACAGTGGAGACCAAGATGGCGACGGGTCTGGAGCGGGGGCACCAGAAGACAGCATGAGCCTGAGAAGTGTGCGCTGTGCTGCCAGAGTGCTATTTGCATTTCCAAGAGCAACAAAAAAAGAATGTCTTTGACCAACTAATCTACAACTATAAAAAAGCAACTACAGATTCAAGGTTTAGGGCCGACACAAAAGAAGATTCCTGAGAGTGCCCAAGCCGCGCCGCAGGACCAAGTGAGCAGCCCAAGGCGGCAGTGGCCAAAGATGGGGATGGCGATGACGTGGAAATGGAGAGGGAGCCGCCCAGCCGGCCCAGCTCTGTGAGTGACCCCCAGCCCAGCCCTGCTTGCGGGGTAGACACCCGTCCGGCTTCCACCTGCCACACCAGGCCGGTCACCAGCCTCAGGGCTGCCTCCATTTTCTCGGGTGGGGGTGGAGCCAGCTGGCTCGGCCAGGCCTGCCCTCCTCACTGAGCCTTACCACTTGCTTGCCCCAGCGCGGGGCTTCCCGGGGCCTGCGGGCCGGCCTCCCATCCCACTCCCCCCACAGTTCTCTGGCGGGGCTGGTGGTGTGGGGAGCCCCTGGACAGCTTCAGGAGGGCAGAGAAGAGCAGGCCGGGCCGATTGTCACTCCACTGCACCCTGGGTTCTGGCCCCCGGTAAACTTCCTATTACCAGGAGGCAGATACCATCTCTGCAGCCATCAGTTCAGAAAAATGCCTAACCGATTTCTGGTTAGGAAAAGTGTGGTCGGAGTGCTCCCAAGCTCGCTTGAACCTACCGGAGAACTGACTGCGATGGGCGCTGGAGTTGGTCCGCACCTGGGGGATTCAAAGAGGAACTGTGTGCTGCGGGCTCCTCCCCCAAGGAGCTCATGCCCTGGGGTGGGAGATAAGACAAGTACACAAATAACCGCAATACCAGGAGGAAGGTGATAAGTCCCGAGAAAGCCCTATTCAGTCCTACAAAGGCACCCAGAGCGACCGGTCATCTGCACCTAGCAGAAACCTGAAAGTCTTACTGGGCGGGGCGGTGCCGAGCAGGGGCTTGAAGGCCTGGCTGAGAGACGAGGGTTGCAGAAGACATGCCCCAGCCCAGTACAGTGTGCACAGAGTGGGGAGGCGTCCGGCTAGGGAGGTGGAGGCTCGGTAGAAAACACACACCCTGTGGGGCCGCCACTGTGTGATCCAGCAGCCAGGGCCAGAACGCACGGAATAGAGAGAAGTCCTACATGGGAAGTGGAAGCTCAAAAGAGACCACACACCCTGCGGCACTGTCCTGTGATCCAGCAGCCCAGGAGAGTCCAAGCTGACCAGAGAGGAGGCTCGCCGGAGAGGCCCAAGACCTGTGGCAACCACACACACAAACACTAGAGGCCAACTGAGCAGTCACAGAGGTAGCCATACCAAATTGACAAACACAGCCACACATTAGTTAGTCAATAGGGTTAAACATGTGCACTGTGAAACCCCAAGCCAAAATGAATAAACATCAAAAAAAAAAAAAAAAAAGAAACAAGAAATACAAAAAACCAAGAAAGTACACCACCAAAAGTTAATAAACCTCAAACTCTAGATTCTATAAAACAAGAAGCCCTTGAAATGAATGACAAGGAATTTCGAGTGAGAATTCTAAAGAAATTGAATGAGATACAAGAAAACTCAGCTAGACAGCATGATGAAATGAGGAAAAGTATACAGGACCTGAAAGAGGAAATGTACAAGGAAATCAAAGTCCTAAAAAAAAGGTAGCAGAACTTGCCAAACTGAAGAAGTTATTCAGTGAAATAAAAACACAATGGAGAGTTTAACCAACAGGCTTGCAGAAGTTGAAGAGAGAACCTCTGAACTTGAAGATGGGCTGTATGAAATAACACAAGCAGACATGAAAAAAGAAAAAAGAACCAAAGACATTGAAGAAAATCTGAGAGAGATATTAGACAACCTTAAGCGCTCAAATATCTGAATCATGGGTATTCCAGAAGGGGAGGAAAAAGGAGATTGCATTGAAAACATATTCAACAAAATAGTAGCAGAAAACTTCCCAGGCATAGGAAAAATCACAGATCTTCAGATCCAGGAAGCTCAATGATCTCCAAACGTACTCAACCCAAAAAAGTCTTCTCCAAGATATGTTATAGTCAAATTGGCAAAACTCAAAGACAAAGAGAGATTCTTAAAAGCTGCAAGAGAAAAGCATGAAATCACCACAGCAGACATTCTCTCAGAAATGGATAAAACTATCCAGACATTTATATGGAATAACAAAAGACCACACATTGCCAAAGCAATTCTCAGCAAAAAAAAATAAAGCTGGAGGTATAAAACTACCTGACTTTAAACTATACTACAAAGCTATAATAACCAAAACAGTATGGTACTGGCATAAAAACAGACACACTGATCAATGGAATAGAATTGAGAATCCTGAAATCAACCCACGCACTTACTGCCTTCTGATCTTTGACAAAGGCACCAAGCCTATACACTTGGGAAGAGACTGCCTCTTCAGCAAATGGTGCTGGGATAACTGGATATTCATATGCAGGGGGATGAAACTAGACCCATACCTCTGACCATATACTAAAGTCAACTCAAAATGGATTAAGGATTTAAATATACACCCTGAAACAATAAAACTTATTAAAGAAAACATAGGAGAAACACTTCAGCAAATAGGACTGGACACAGACTTCATGAATACGACCCCAAAAGCACGGGCAACCAAAGGAAAAATAAACAAATGGGATTATATCAAACTAAAAAGCTTCTGCACAGCAAAAGAAACAATTAACAGAGCTAAAAGACAACCAACAGAGTGGGAGAAAATATATGCAAATTATACATCCGACAAAGGATTAATATCCAGAATATACAAGGAACTCAAACAACTATACAAGAAAAAAAACAAGCAACCCTATCAAAAAATGGGCAAAAGAGCTAAGCAGGCATTTCTCTAAAGAAGATATACAAATGGCCAACAGTCATATGAAAAAATGCTCAACATCACTCAGCATCCGGGAAATGCAAATCAAAACCACACTGAGATACCATCTCACCCCAGTGAGGATGGCTAAAATCCAAAAGACTTCGAACGATAAATGCTGGCGAGGTTGCAGAGAAAAAGGAACTCTCATACATTGTTGGTGGGAATGCAAAATGGTGCAACCCCTATGGAAAATGGTTTGGAGGTTCCTCAAACAGCTGAAGATAGAGCTACCATACGATCCAGCTATCCCACTACTGGGAATATACCCAAAGGAATGGAAAACATCAAGTCGAAGGTATACCTGTTTCCCAATGTTCATTGCAGCACTCTTCACAATAGCCAAGAGCTGGAATCAACCCAAATGTCCATCATCGGATGAGTGGATACGGAAAATGTGGTATATCTACACAATGGAATACTACTCAGCTATAAAAATGAATGAAATACTGCCATTTGCAACAACATGGATGGACCTTGAAAGAATAATACTGAGTGAAACGAGTCAGGCAGAGAAAAAGAAATACCACATGTTCTCACTTATTGGTGGGAGCTAAAAAAAAAAAAAAAAAAAAAAACAAAAAAAAAAAAAAAAAAAAAAAAAAATTCCCCCCAAAACCCCAAAACCCCCCCCCCCCCCCAAAAAAAAAAAAAAAAAACCGGGGGGGGGGGGGGGGGAAGAAGATATAACAACTATACTTTTTTTTGAAGTTGTTACAACA
>NW_007726229.1:592802-611573 GCF_000696425.1 Galeopterus variegatus | reverse complement strand
CTTTCAAGGTCCATCCATGTTGTTGCAAATGGCAGTATTTCATTCATTTTTATAGCTGAGTAGTATTCCATTGTGTAGATATACCACATTTTCCGTATCCACTCATCCGATGATGGACATTTGGGTTGATTCCAGCTCTTGGCTATTGTGAAGAGTGCTGCAATGAACATTGGGAAACAGGTATACCTTCGACTTGATGATTTCCATTTCTTTGGATATATTCCCAGCAGTGGCAAAAGAGCTAAGTAGACATTTCTCTAAGGAAGATATACAAATGGCCAACAAACATATGAAAAAATTCTCAACTTCACTCAACATCCGGGAAATGCAAATCAAAACCACACTGAGATACCATCTCACCCCAGTTAGGATGGCAAAAATCCAAAAGACGCTGAAAGATAAATGCTGGCGTGGTTGCGGAGAAAAAGGAACTCTCATACATTGTTGGTGGGACTGCAAAATGGTGCAGCCTCTATGGAAAAAGGTATGGAGGTTCCTCAAACAATTGCAAATTGATGTACCATACGACCCAGCTATCCCACCCATATGACCCAGCTATCCCACTCCTGGGAATATACCCAAAGGAATGGAAATCATCAAGTCAAAGGTACACCTGTTCCCCATTCACTTATTGGTGGGAGCTAAAAATAAATAAATAAATTCACACACACACACACACACACACCCAAAAAAAGAAGAAAACCTGGGGTGGGGGGGAAGAAGACATAATAACTACAGTTCCTTGAAGTTGATACTACAAGTAAACAGAAAGGACATTGTTGGGTGGGAGGGAGGAGAGGGAGGAGGGAGGGAGGTTTTGGTAATGGGCCACAATAATCAACCACATTGCATATCGACAAAATAAAATAAAAAATAATTAAATAAATAAATAGATAGATAAAGAAAGAAAGAAATAAGTGAAGGAGAGATAAAGACTTTCTCAGATAAATGAAAACAGGAGGTTTCTGTAATGGGCCATAATAATCAACCACATTGTATATCGACAAAATAAAAATTTAAATGAAAAAAAAAGAAGAATAAAAGGGTCGACATAAAAAAAATAAATAAAAAACAACAGCTACAGATAAAACTGATACTAAAAAAAAATTATAGAAAGCCAGCAAATTTGGGAATTTAGAGATAACACATTCGTTTTGGAAAAAAATTAT
Organism: Galeopterus variegatus; assembly: GCF_000696425.1. NCBI lineage: Eukaryota > Metazoa > Chordata > Mammalia > Dermoptera > Cynocephalidae > Galeopterus > Galeopterus variegatus. The sequence goes on along the minus strand of NW_007726229.1, from coordinate 610,404 downwards.
GTTTTTTAGTATCGGCCCAAAAAGACATAGACATTTTAATTGAAAATAAAAATGCTTAATTGAATAATTTTTATTACATAATTTAAAATGATAATAAAAATTCCCAGTATTTCTCCACCCCTTAAAAGTGGCATACATAGGCAATTTTACAGAAAGTTTTACCCAATTTTCAAGGAATAGATAATTTTTCTCTAAAACATATTGTTTCACAGTTTAGAAAAAAGAGAGTTGCGTATTTCATTTTGAAATGCACTGTAGTCTTAATACCAAAACCAGATGAGAACAAGATATGAAAAGAGAATTTATAGGCCATTCTCATTTATCAATATATACATATATATTAAATCCATATAAAATATTAGCAAGGAAAATCCAATGGTGTATAATATCAAGACTAAGTAGGATTTATGTTAAGAAAACAATGCAAGGTAATTTGAAATTGGGAAATCTGTTAAAACAATTTACTGCATATTCATAGGAAAGGCATAAAACTACATGACCTTCTAAATGGAAGCAGATAAAGTTCAATACCTATTGATGATAATGTGGGAGAAAATACTTAGAAATCATTTGTTGAAGTTCAATATCTCTTTTTGGTAATGTCGGGATAAAATTCACTATTTGTGGTAAGGCAATTTCTGTATAGTTGGTGATTTTCTGAGAAGATTTTACTAGGAACCTGGGCTAAAAGAACAAGCCTTGGAAGTTAATTCGTGACTGATTAACTAGAGAGAACTGCAGGGAGTTTTACCTCCCTGTAGTTATGTGTTTATTTCCAAATGGGGTGATGTGATTGGGGAGCCTGGAGACATACTGGATTATAAAGCTGGAGATATTATTCTTACCTTTTTCTTGAAAAAGATTTATTTACATTCCCAAAAATGAGGATCCAGGATTCTTCCCAATGAGTTTCCAAGGAGAGGCCCTCAGAAAGGAAGAGGGATTGCATGTACGTGAGCACCCAGGTACATATTTTCAAGGTTCCTTGCTGGAGTAGATTTCCTGCTTGTTAGATGATAGTTAGCTCTCCTTCTGTCGCTCTCAAAAGTTAAGAATTAGGAAAAGGGAACTAGTGTGCTTTCTATTATGTAGGTAACAATAATTAATCTGCTATGCTGCAGAAGCCTGTGCTGGCATTTAAGAAAATATTAACAAATATAGATATTAAAAATGTAACGAATAAAAACCCTTGGAGAACTAGGGATAAAATGGAACTTCCTTGATCCAAAAAAGGCTAGCTAATAACAATGAACCCTGATCATCAAACCCAATGGGGAAGTCTTAGAATCACCCTGTTTAAGGCTTGGAATAAGGCAAGGGTGTCTACCTCTGCCACTATTCAATTCAACAATGCAATAATAATTTACCACGAGCCAATTACTGTTTTACGGTCTTTATACATAGATTAAGTTATTTAATCATCACAAGAACCAATGAGGTAGTATTCTTTTTAACTCCATAATTCAGATGAAAATATTTGAGTCTCAGAGATGTCAAGTATCTCGCTCAAAATTATATGAGGGTACTTCAGAAGTTTGTGGAAAAAATAGAATTAAAAGGTAATCCATGAACTGTTTGAAGTATTCTTATAGAGCTAGTAAGGGTCAGGGTTAGAATTGTACTTGGGAAGTTTGGCTCCTGAGTCCACACTTGTAACACTATTTTACAAAAAAGATTCAAAGAAAGGAAGTGGTGACACTTAACTATTATTTTTTATAAAAACAAACTATCAGAATAATGAGATAGTTCAGGAATTTTCTAGGATATAAGATAAACATACAAAAATCAATAATAGTCCTCACCTCTATTAGTTGCAAACAGTCAGAAAATGTAATATATAATAAAATACCAATTATATTAGCAATAAATATATAAGAAGTCATTACTAAATTAAAAAAACAGCAATAGAACATGTTAACAAATGAGAAAGCTTAACATTATAAAGATGTCAGTTCTTCCCAAATTAATCTATAGGCATAATGAAATTCTTTTCAAAATTTCAATGTAATATTTTTGGGAATCCAATAAAGTAACACAAAAATTTATAGAAGACTAAATGTCATTGAATAGCTAAGACCCTTTACAATAGCTAAGACCCACAAAAGTGAAAGTAAAGAGAGAGGAACTTACCCAACCAGATAATAAGATACTGCTTTACTAGGTAATTAGATAATCAGATTATGTATTTGTACGTATCCATACATACATATGAAACAGTTATATATATGTATAAATAAACACATGCACAGTAGTGGTGGCTTCATAACTAAGAGGAAAGAGAATTATTTAAAAAATGCTACTGGGAAATGAGTTCCATCCTCACACTTATAAAAATTGATTAAAGGCTGAAAAATAAAGGAAAAAGTTATACAACTATTAGTAGAAAATTTGGAAGAACATCATTATGACCTTGGATTTATTTGTGTAATATTTCTTAAAAAACAAGAAGCACTAATCACAAATAGAGGAAGATAAATGGATTTGATGACAGTAACATTAAACACTTCTGTTTAACAATGGATAGCATATATAAACATTAAAAAGAAAGCAAATTACTGGAGAGATATTTTTAAAATATGCAAATAAAAGAGGAGTAATAGCTTAGAAGTGTAAAGAACCCCTGAATATCATAAAGAAACTGTCAGGCAACCAAACAAAGGTTATGCATGAACAATTTTCAGGGGGAAAACTTGAGTGGCTAATAGTCATAGAGAAGTGCTCAAATTTATTAGTAATCAGAGAATAAAAAATGGAAATGAGACACAATTTTGTGCAGACCTCAGAAGGGTAAAACTTAAAAAGTCAGACAGCATGAGTGCTAATGAGGTTATAAAGGAAAAGAAACTCTCATTAACTACTGGAAGGAAAGGATATTGGGACATTCATTCAGGGGACCAGCTTGAACATTTAGTGAAATCAAATATGTGTATTACCCAAAAGGTATGCATTCCAGAGAAACTCTTAGATAGGTACCCAAGTAAGCCTGGATAAGGATGTCAGTCAGAGCACTACTTGAAATGGTGAAGAGTTTGAAACAATGGAAATGTTTGATTAATGTCCAACTGAAGAACTTTATTATATATGCAAAATAGAATAATATGTCACAAATAAAAAGTATGAACTAGATCTACAGATATTAATATGAATCAATCTAAAATGCCTAATATTTTATGGAAAAAGTGAGAAGAACTAGATGTATAGTACAATATTGTTTGGGTAAATTGGTATTTACCCAAACTCAAACTCAAGTTTGGGTTCACAGAGTGGAGAAAAAAATAGGATGGGATATTGGGATTGTGGAGATGAAGGGAATGAAAACATATAAAAAGGGAGAACATTCACTGATAATTAAAAATAACATGCCATGAACTGATATTTTATGAATCTGAAAAAAGAAAGCAAAAACTCTTACAGAACCTACTGTCTAAGAATTTTGTGGACCCTAGACCCTCATTTTACAAAGAAGTCCTTTTTCTTTTCCATAACCTCTGTGACTGTGAAGAAGCACCTATAGTTTCAAAGCTCATGGCTGTCTTAAATCAAGAAAACAGAAGAATCACCTCATGGAGATGGTCTTGGTGGACTTTACCTTGGAGTATATTTGAGATGTACTTTTTGTTTTAGATGTATTTGAGAGACATTATTTCTACCTTGGAGAAAAAATATGTAGATCGAGGGCTCAGAAAACTTTCACATTAGCTAGAATAATAATTAGGAACAAAATTCAGGAAGGGACAATAATATTCCAGGTTTGAGTTATAATAACTGGACTGAATCCAGTAATCTTTTAAACTGATATAAAATCAAACCTAAATGATTGGGGCAAGACAGGAGCAGATGGAGATGTTCAGATGGTGAAAATCAGGGAAGCCATAAGTAGAAACAGAGGACAGGCTAGATTATGTAAGGGTTAGTGGTGAGAGCTGAAGGGGGAGAGAAATGTCTACATAGATCAAATAGGGTGAAGAGGGAGGGAAGGAAGAAGCAATATAAAAATATAGAACCCATAACAATAGATAACTTACTTTTGTAAATCCAAACTGAAGCCAATCTGAGTGAGGCTTCCTTTTTTCACATATGGCTTGTTGATTTAGGAAATGCCAATAAGGGAATTAATTCTAAAGAATCTGCTTTTAAGCTTTGTAATCTCTAAACACATGGTGACCTATTATAAGGGTCATTGCCTCCTCTTGACAAAGACTCTGTCCTCGACCAAAGTTTTAACAGGCTCCTTTGTGCCCTCCTTTGGACTAGGCCTCATCCTTGGGCCCTGTCTTTGGCCTGCCAGGTCCAGTTTTAGCAAAAATCCCCGTAATTCAGTTTACCAAGAATCCCCCCACCATTGACATCTGATCACACTGGCCTGCCTTCAGGAAGAATCTCCCTAACCTTGACGTCTCCATTTAGTAATTTCCCACCTGCTGACCCTCCTTATTCTGCTTATTGTCTGTAATTCTTAGCTGTATTTGCTGTATTTGGAACGATCTCTAATGTCTCTCCCCTAATATGATAATCTTGACACCTATTGCACTAGTCCTGAATGAAGTTATCAGGACTTCATTGTTTTGACAAGTGTCAGGATAATTTTTTCTTTAACACCCTGAAAAAAGAAGTTTTAATGATAAATGGTAATCATGGGAAGTGATGGTAGGATGGTTTGAGATTGCAGGGAATAAGGTTTTACTGTTCACTGTATGCTAGCGATCTAACAAACTCCCAGGAAATTCCCCTTTATAAAGGCTGCCAATATTAGACACTGATTCACTTGTATCTCTTCTGACGTCTGGAGAAACACATAAAGGTACAATGACTGTTGATGGAACGCATTTTTTCTTCATTCCTTTGGTATCAAGGCCATGTGCTGTCTGTCAATAGTTAGTCTCTGATCATGGGGATTTTTGTCTCCGTATTTTACATGCTAGTGGCCTCTTAAGAGAAAGCAGTTTTGAAGCAGTTATGAAGAAGCCCTGCCACTTCAGTAATCTCTGGAGGCATCCTTTGACTTTTCTTGTAATGCTGTGGCATGCTGACAAGGAGTCTAAAAACAAAAGGAAGACCGTGAAAGATTTTGCCTCTTATCATTCTCTCTATTTCAGATCATTTTGCTTCTCTGGGCATTCCTATTTCTTGATCTCTACTGGTGGAGCCAAGGACTTTGGCTCTGCACAAAGGCTGCCTGCATTCTGGCCAGACGCATAAGTGTCTATCTGTATTGCCCCGCCTCCAGAGGTGAAGGGGAGAGAAAACACTTCTGCCTACTGAGTCTGGTTTATGTGATTGATGCTGGGACTTCCAATTTCCAGGACAAATTATCCATTAGTGGAAATGGGCACACAGGAAACCTCAGTGCCAATGAGTTAAATGCCCATCGCTCTACTCAGTGAACAGTCTGTTGATCTCTATTGTAGGCAATTAACAGTGATTAGCAAGTGCGTGCTTGGTGGGTGGCACAATGAGATTCTTCTTACTGATGAGACAAATTCACAAACAACACAGACAGTATTCCATGGAAATGCAATCAAAAAGCTCAATCACTGTGCAAGAGCCTCTGACCCAAGGAGGATGCTTGTGAATGTTTTAATTTCTCCTCTTAAACCTCTCATTAACTCTCAAACAATCAGTAATATGTGGGGAGGGCTGGATACTTATTTAGAATCAGATACTTTTTATGCATCCTGATTTAGAGAAATGAGAATGACAAGAAAGTAAATCCCTACAAAATTGTGCAGCCCTGGGGAGCACAGCTATTTCTTCCTTGTTTCGTTTTTTTTCTTGTGACCCAGCACAGTGCCTTGAACCTAAGAGATCTCGTAAGTATTGGTGAAAAGGAGTTGAAATCAGTTCTCCTTCTACCAGCTACTGATGATCATGTTAGCCTTTTCTAGTCTTCCTTTATTTTTTCTTTGTTTATTTTTTTGCTACTCTTTCTCTTTCTTTTTTAAGAAGTCATTATGAGTATATTTGAGATGTGCTTTTTTTAGATGCATTTGATAGACTTTAGAAATTAATTATAATTTTTAATTTCCCCACTGACTTTTATTATAATTTTGTGAAAGTATTTCCACCAAAATATTTGGGCTCAAAGGCATGGTGATGAACACCTAATATCCATTTCAAAGAACTTCCTGCTAATGGCAATACACAATCAATGGGCAATTATTCTCCCATATAGCAAGAATGTAATCAAGTGGACAATTAATTAACATGTTCTTTAAACTCCCACATATGAAATCACATTATACAATTCCCATTTCCTTGGGAGTTTTTACTGACTTTATGAGACTTGCATGACTAACTAACCACATGAGCTAGTTAGTATTCAGAGAAATTCACTAATTAGAAAAACCTCATAGAAATACTGTTTTAACAAATGCAGGCTATCTCATTCCACTATTAGGTGCAGAATGCTCTATGAATGCAAGGGCCACTTCTACATGTTTACTGTAAAATACCCAGTGCCTAGTATAGTGCTTGATGTGTGGTAGATTTGAAAGAATAAATTAATTAATTGCTCAATATAGAAGGATAACAGAGATATTGTTTTATAGAAACCCCAATATACCCATTCTTATTATTCCTTCCTAGAAATTATGTACAGTGGTCCTCCTTATCTGAGGGGGATATGTTCCAAGACCCCCAGAGGATGCCTGAAACCACAGATAGTATCAAACCTGTTTGCCATCAATTGGAACCTGATTCTGTGCTTGTCTTCCACCCGTGAATTTAATGCTTTGTCCACCTTCACTAAGCACTTATCATGCACTGTAGCCTAACCTTTGGAGTCTGAGGTGCAACAACAAAACTGACATGAATTTCTTTTTTCCTTCTTCACAATTTCACAGACAGAAGATTCACTCTTACTGTAGGTGTTAGCAATCTTGGCATATGATCTTTTTCTTTCCTTATTAAGTTGCGAACATTTACCTTTTCACTTGAGGAAACATTTTATGGCTCCTGTTTGGCATATCCAAATTTCCAGCATCAGTACTCTTGCGCTTTGGGGCCATTATGAAGTAAAATAAGGGTTACTTGAACACAAGCACTTGATACTGGGATGGTTGATCTGATGATAACCAAACCACCTACTAAGTGACCAACAGGTGGGTAGCATCTACAGTGTAGATAGACCAGTCAAAGGAATGATTTACACCCTGGGTAGGATGGAGCAGGGAGGTGCTACTCAGAATGGTGTGCAGTTTAAAACTTATGAATTATTTATTTCTGGAATTTTCCCTTTACTATTTTTGGACCATTGTTGACCATGGGTAACTAAAACCGAGAAAGGCAAAACTGAATATAAGGCGGGATCACTACTTTAAAGTCTCATTCAAGTTTGTATATAGCTACATTGTACAAAACAGTACGAGTATATTATGCCACCGAGTCATTGGAGATCGTGCTTTAATAAGGAGCACTTTATTGCTCAAAGAATACTATTGCTCCATGCAGTATTTGAATAGGTGATGATATGACTTACAAGTAAACCTTGCATCTCAATATCTAGGGCCAAGGTGAGAAAGTGACTTTAACTGAAGCTAACAAGAATCAATGCCTAATGGATGGAACTAACTGTAACCTGACTTAATTTGACACAGATATCCATACTTTAATGAAACACAATCTTACCTTTGTTCTAACTCTATTTTCATTGAGCAGTCATCTGATTATGAATCCAGTTTTCTTCTTATTTTTATCTAGAGAAGGTGTCCCTAGACAGGGGCAATACATTTTTCAATATTTGGAAAATGTTCTTTTTATTGTACATGTAGATCTTAACATTACGTTTTGTACATAAGCCAATTTTGAATGTGCTTAGCATTAACCAGTTTTATTAACATCAGATCATCCCTAACTGAAGTGATATTTTTTTTATCTACAATATTGGGTAATAAATCCATCAAGACACATTACTGTTTTGTCCCCAAATTATTTATAATGTACTATCTTTTAAAAATTATCCATCTTACCCATACCCAGTAACCCGTGAGCATTATTTAATGCAGCTCATTCATGCCTGGGCTGTGTCAAAGTCAGGTTTGCCTCAACTTCCACAAAGCCCTGGTTTTGAATAATCTGAGGCCAGATTAATGAGGATTAATTGTATGACATCCTTGATGTTCTTTTGACCTTTATATACAATTGGATTGAGTCACTCCAGCCCTCAGCCCTTCTGACTGCTTTTCATAGAAGTCTGAAAATTTCTGGTAATGAGGTGCATGAAATTGAACAAAGGGTGTTCTAGGGCTCTTCTTGTTGTGGACAATTAGCATCTCTTGTCATTATCACCTTAATAGCATTTAAATAGAAGTAGACCAAAAATTTCTTTTTATGTGCTCTAGAGACACCTATTTAATTGGTGGACTTAATAATAATGGTCAATGATAATAGTCACTTTCTCACCTGCCCCCAAAATATTTCATATCAGGAAGTGATGATGATACTACTAAAAAAATTATCATCAGAGCTATGTATTTTTATTTTCACTGATTTTTTATTGCATATTTCCATTTTTGATAAATCTTATAATACCTAGTTTTTGATGCATTCAGGGGAAGTCTTTTTATTTTGCTATTTTGCCATGTTTAAATGCTCACTTATGATGGATATTTAGTCATGAAAAGCACACTTTTCTTTGTGCATCATCAGTACTCTGCTACTCCTTTTCTAATCTATTGATATTTAAAAATCAAGTTAATGTTTATCTTCATTAATGCTGATTTAGGTTAGTAAAATTTAGTCTTGTACTTCTTTTCAGAGAAGTAAATTAAAATTTTTATTTTCTAGTCTGTGAGGCCAGATATCATCATCTAAATCAATTAACTTTTTTAAAAAAGGTTTTATCAGCTTCACTGAGGTATATGTTACACCCAATAAATTTACTTATTTCAAGTGTATTGTCTGATGAGTCTTGACAAATGTAAAACAGCTGTGTAGCTACATCACAATTAAGATAAAGAACATTTCTATCTCTTCAGAAAAGTCTTTCCTCCTTCTCTTTCACAGCCAATTTCTTACCCTTCCAACCCACTCACCACATCCCCTATCACTATCACTATCTGTAGTTCAGTGTTTTCTTGAATTGCATATAAATGGAATCATAGAATACATAGTCTTGTGTCTGGCTTTCTTAATTTAGCATAATGCTTTGAGATTCATCCTTTTGTTGCATTAATGAGTAATTTGTTCCTTTTTATTGCTGAGAAATATTCTATTGGGTGTATATACCACAATTTGTTATGCATTCCTTGACTGATGGATGTTCAGGTTGTTTTCAGATTTTAGATATTGTGGTATAATGGATAATACATATGGTCTGTGTTCTCATTTCTGACACAGAGCTTCAAAAATCCTTGGACTTTTTCGAGTGATAGGAATATATTTGTTATGCTAATGAAGTGACTGGGGGCGGCGGGGTGTAAGTGGGAGTAGCTAGATTGCATTAGGATGGGGCTGGTCAGCAGAAAGGCCAAGCACATGATTACAGAGTTGGAGCTTTCAGTTCAAGCACTTCATCAGTGTTTAGTCAATCATACCTACACAATGAAACCCAGATAAAAACTCTAAACACAGGTTTGATGTAGTTTCCTGGTTGTGAACACAACGACATGTCATAGGGAGAGGGCATAGAAGCTCCCTGTTTTGGGCTCTCAGAGACACTCCCCTATGCATCTCTTCTGTTTGTCTGTTCCTGAGTTATAACCTTTGTACTAAAACTGTACTCATAAATACAGCACTTTCAGCGAGTTCTGTGAGTCCTTCTTGCAAATTAGTGCACCTGTTGGGGCATGGGAACTCAATTTATAGCCAGCCTGTCCTAAGTGTGGGTGTACCTTGAGACTTGGAGCTTGCTCTAAGGACTGAGCCCTTAAACCTGTGTGGTCTGATGCTAACTATGGGTATGTTGTGTCAGAAATGTATTTTAGTATACCCACTTGGGCAGAAATGTAGCAGATATTATGAATAAAGATTCCAAGAAAATTTATATATGTGTCTTTCTGTGGACATATCTTTTTATTTCCAGGAATGAAATTACTAGGTCTTATGGCAACTTTACATGAAAATGTCAAGCTGTTTCCCAAAGTGGCTATACTATTTTACATCCTCTTCAACAATATATTAGAGTTCTAGTTGCTTCACCTCCTTGCTAACATGAGGTATTATTAGTCTTATACATAGTAGATATTCACAGAGGTATACTTATCTCATTGTTGTTTTAAATTTGCACTTCCAGAATCATACCAAATGAGCTTTAAAAATCCACTCTATGAAGGATAGTTCCGTGTGCTATTTAATTTTAATCCATTATATAGACGTAAAGGTAGATATATAGATTCATATCCTAAATTCATGGAGAGTTGCTATATATATATTCATATCCTAAATTCATGGAGAGTTGCTATAAAACTACCTATCTTCACATTTTTTATAGAAGATTTATTTTTAAAAAGACTTCATATTTAAGAGCAGTTTAGATTCACAGCAAACTTGAGAAGGTACAGAGATTTCTCAGCTCTCCCTGTTCCCACACATGCATAGCCCTACCCATCCATCAACATCTCTCACCAGAGATTTGTTACAATTGTAACATTTGTTACCATTGACTAACCTACACTGACACATCATAATCACCCCAAGTCCATAGTTTACATTAAGGTTCACTCTTGGTGTTGTACATTCTATGGGTTTGGAGAAATGTATAATGACATGTATACACCAATTACAGAATCACTCAGAGTATAGTTTTACTGGCCTAAAAATGCTCTATGCTCTGCCTATTTATTCTTCTCCACTGATCTCCATCCTTTGTCAACCATTGATCTTTTTAGTGTCTCCATAGTTTTGCCTTCTTCAGAATATCATGTAGTCATGCAATATGTTGTGTGGCTTCTAAATTTTCTTTCACTTAATAATATGCAATTTAGGTTTCCTCCATTTCATTTCATGGCTTGATAGCTCATTTCTTTTTAGTGATGAATAATATTCCATTGCCTGATGTACCACAGTTTACTATTTATTCCTTCACTTACAGAAGGATATCTTGGCTGCTTCCAAGTTTTAGCAATTCTAATTAATGCTGCTATAAATATCTGTGTTCAAGTTTTTTATGAATGTATGTTTAAAACATTTTTGAGTAAATACCAAGAAGTGCAATTGCTAGATTATGCGGTAAGAGTTTGTTTAGTTTTGTCAGAAACTGCCAAGCTGTCTTCCAAAGTGGCTGTACCATGTTGCATTCCTTCCAGCAATGAATGAAAGTTGTTGTTGCTCCTCATCCTCACCTGCATTTGGTGTTATTGATGTTTTAGATTCTGGCCATTGTATCAGGTTTGTCGTGGTATCTCATTGTTGTTTTAATTTGCATTTGTCTGATGACCTATGATGTGGAGCATCGTCTCATATGCTTATTTATCATCTGTATATTTTCTTTGGTGAGGTGTCTGTTAAGGTCTTTGCTCCATTTTTTTTTTAAATACACATCTATCCGTGAACTTTTTTGGGGGGGTGAGGATGGGGGAAGTTGATCGGCATAGGGATCTGAACCCTTGACTCTGGTGGTGTTACACCATGCTCTAATCAATAACATATTAATGTACATTTCTCTAGTCTGTCCTGTATGCATATAAATACACAAATTTTTGTTTTACAGACTGCATTCAAATTATATATTCTACTTAGAATGTACTCTGCTATATTCACTTAACATTTTAAAATGAGAACTTCAGGTAGCCTCTGTTCATGTTTCATGATAGAGGAATCCATTGGGTCTGTTATAGGGCTTGGGAGTCAACACTTGTCTGAAGAGGATCTGAGAGGTTTAGTTTGGTGGTGACTTCAAATACAAAAAGTACTGGGAAAATTGGTCAATTTTGGAAGTTCCTGATAGGTCATTTTTTCAAATCAGGGAAAGTTTTTTCAGACTAAACAGAACTGATGGATCTAACCTGAATCCAGGTGTTTCTCCTTGCTGTAATTTATTTCTGATGTTTCTAAAGTTATCACTGCTCCTTGCAGCACTAGTTCCAGAAATATGAGTGCACATACTTTGTAGGGAAGGGGGTTTGTTTGGACAATGTCTCTTGAATGTCATAGCTAAAAAACCCCAACAAACCAAAACCCCAGAAATTAAAGTAGCCTCATTAATTTTTTCATAGGCAAAAGGAGTATTGTGAAATTCATACTGTCTTTCAAACTGAACGCCAGTCATGTGTAAGCTACTGGGCTTATGGGGAACACACAGAGCAATAAAGTACAAGTCCTTTTCCCAAGAAACTCATGACCTACCACATGCAATAATGTACAGATGATTAAAGTGGAAGGTGTTACCTTACATGTATGTTGTTTCACCAGGAAATAACATCAAAGGGAAGCCTTGACTTATGAGGGGTTTTGAAAATACTTTCAATGTTTTTCAGGGCTTGAAGTAGAATATTAAGAACTTTAAGTTTCATTTTAAAAATTAAATAGTTCTATTGTTTCTTTAAATATCCAGTTTTTGTTTTATTTTAAGAAATCCAGATATTTAAGAAGAAATTTCATTATGAAACAGAATCTTTACTTGTGATGAGATATTAGAGAGGTAGAAAGTGACCAATAAATACTAATTAATGGTCAAGTTATTGTAATGAAATAAAGACAAATTGTTCTGATGCTTTAAAATAATCACAAAGCTGACTCATTGCCATATAGAAATGCTGAGCCTAAGTATTGCTCGGTCTTTTTGTTCTAATTAGATTTTATTTACTTCCATTATCTTTTGAGGAGACTGAGAACAGATCACAGGAAAAATGTTTCATTATGCAGCAACATCATTTGAACTTTTTAAAGACAAAGTAATTCTTGATATGGCAGAAATCCATGTGATGTCCAGGCTTTACTCAGTAAACTCAAAAACAAATGGCAGCAATCATATCTTTAAATGACTTTCTCAAATGCATCTCAGCTGCATTTCCCACAAATACACCACAAGTGTGTAATAACTGCAGGAAATATTTCAGGAGGCAGAACAGGCTCATCAAAACTCAATTCAGAAAAATGCAAAACAAAAGAAAAAGAAAAAAAAAAAAGACTCCGTAAACTTCAATCCAATCAATGGGGAATCAAACGACTTTTAGGAAAGACTATATGCTGATTTTTATTCAGTTGAATATATTATAAACAAATATGACTGCTATTCTCCATGCACTCTTTCTGGCCCTTGGTTTAGAACAGTAAAGTGGCTTAGTGCTCAATGCTGCCTAGTAGTCTTAACTGAAAGTTCTTAACTGAGACCCTTATTTGAAAGTTCTGGGAACTGATGTGCTTAAAGAAAGCTTTGCACTGGAGAACTGTAAGACGTGGGAGTCAAAATATTTGACACCTATATGGCATGGAGATAAACCAATCAGAAAAGATGCTGCCTGTAGTCAACGAATATGGCATATCAGCTGGATGTCAGCTCTCACTGTCCTAGATTTGTGAGGTTTTTGCTGAGGTGGCATTTATTCTGGAGAATTAGATTAGGTTAATGGGAGGCAAAACAAATGGCAAATCAAACCTCCCTTTCACTCCTCCCTGTGAGGAGCAGTGTGTTGGAGGCTTCAGTGACTGCATTTGTATATATGTACAAAGGAACAGCTCGGATATTATTTATTTAGCAGACATTTATTAAATGTCTATATAGTGTTAAGATGGGAGTCCATCTACTGAACTTTTTTCATTACATACTCAATTTTATTTAAAATAAACTTTTAGAGCTGGAAAGAAATTGGGAATTATCTAATATAGCCTTTTATTTTACAAGTGAGAAAAATGAGGCCCAAGCTGATTACGTAACAAATATTTATGGGGCATTTACAATGTGCCAAGCACTTTTCTAGGTGCTGAGGACAGGGTGGTGAACACGTAAAACATAAGAACCTTCCTCTCACAGAGCTCATATTTAAGAGTAGGAAGAGGGACAATACATAACTAAAACAACAAGGCACTTTCAGTGATGAGAGCCAAGAAAATAACACAGTGGGATGTGGTGGAGTAACTGTGGTTGAGGACTGGCCGCTTTAGATTTGGTGTTTAAGGAAGGCCACTTGAGGGGGTGACCTGAATGCAAAGAAGCAGCCAGGCTTACAAAGACATAGGGCAGATTAACTTAAACAAAAAAATAGCAAGTGTAAGGATCATGGTTTGGCATGCAGGAATAACAGAAATAAGGCCTGTGTGGCTGGAACATTGTGAATGGAAGGAGAGTGTCACCAGATGAAGCTGAGGAGGTGGGAAAGGCCAGATCATGGAGAGCTTCTTTGGCTCTCAGTAGGGTGTTTTTAAATCTGAATTCTGTGGAAACATTTTAAAATTTACACTTATATTTATCACATTTTATACATAGCATGTACATGTATACCTATGCTCACACATGGCATGAGAATTAAATGATATAAAAAAATGTTTTTGAAAAATCATTTTGGCAGAAGGAGTATCACTTAGTAGAGTCAAGTGAAAGGTGATGACATCATGGACTATAGGGGTAGATACGGATTTGAGAGAAGAGGATTATGGTATATATTTTGAAGATAGAGTCAACAGGACATACAATTGGTTGGATATCAGGAATGAGGGAAAGAAAAGAATCAAGGTTAAGTCCTAGATTTTGCTTGATTGTCTAAGTTTGTGGTGAAGCTGATAAACTAAGATGGGTAGCCTGGATAGGATAGGTTGTGAAGAAATCCAGAATTCTGTTCCAGACACATTTACTATGAGATGCCTATTAGGTATATTCATAGAGATGTCCAGAGGATATTGGATTATGAGCCTGGAGCTGCATAAGGCGGTCACAGAGATAGAAATGTGGGGATCCTTTGCACATTGATGGTATTTGAAGCCATGGGACAAAATAGGCTCTCTTAAGAAAGGAGGGTAGACAAAGAAGAAGGCTGAGGACTAAGTCTGGGGGACCTCCAGTATTAAGACTTTGAGCAGAGAAATATGTTGGAATAAAGGCTGAGAAGCAATAGCCACTGAGGTTGAGAGGAGACCAGGTAAGGTGGTGTTGAGGAAGCCAGTAGGCCCACAGGTGCCTAGTTGCTGAGCTGACACTGAATCCCAGCTTGCCCAGCTCTTAGACTAGTCCTTTTTGTAATGTCAGGATGCATACTTCTCTTCCTCCCAATTTTTGCGTATGATTCATTATATTACTGCAAAATAAAAAGTGAAAAGTTGGATCAATCAGTGAGCAAATCTTTAACTTAATCTACTGCCTGGCCCCATTGCCTGATAATGTATATTTCATTTTATTTTGATCATATTTTTCTCATGTATTTGAAGCTGCAGATTTCTTGAATTTGGAATGCCTTTTGGTCTTTTTTTTGATGTGCCTAGGAAGGCATGGTGATGGTCAGGCTGGCCGATGCTTGGAGCCAGGGTAAAATGTTATTATTTTTTTTCTTGTACATGTCCTTCCCACTGTAATTATCTCCTTAACAGCATTTCACAGGAGGCAGCAGCTTTGTGTTTCAGTCTTTCTCTTTGACATCCAAACTCAAAACCCCTGCGATAGCTTTATATATCTCTGCCCTTTACCTGTCGTATTGATTGCTGAATCTCGCTGCTTCACTTTAAATTTGCAGCTTTTTCTCTCTCCTTCCACTGCTGCCCTAGTCTTTACCTGAATGATTATTTGCATTGAAACACTTTGCCTGCAAGCAGTCCATCTGTTCCCTTTCTGCCTACTGCCACTGTTTGGATGATCCTTTCTGAGCTTCTGGCATTTCTATTCTTTCTCTTAAATCCCACATTGGCTTGCCGTTCCCGAAAGAGTCAAGTTCACAATCCTTGAACATGTCAGGTGTTCAAGTTCTGAATGATTTTGTTTTCCTCCTCCCATCCAATGTGTCTGGCTTCTTTCACTTCTTCTGGGTTTTTAGAATTCTCTTCTTCATAATTGTTTCTATTATTCCGTTAAATAGAGCCTTTCTTTTCAAGAGCCATTCAAAGTACAAGAAAAATACAACATTTTGGGGGTCATTTCTTGCTGAAGTATAGCTTAATTACTCATGATACATATTTAAAATATTAATTTTTATCTGATAAAGTTAATAGGAAACACATATAGGGTTATTTTCCCTCATGGCCCCTCTAAAACTAACCTAATCCAAGCAAAAAGGAACTGACAGTAAGTGATCTAGTGATGCCCTTCAAGCAGGTACAAATGAAAGCCTTGCAAAAACATGGGCTCCAGAATGAGCCAGTGGGGTGAAAGGAAAAATGTCCTCTATTACAAAGTGCCTATTTTTATTTTGACCTTCCATTTTGTGTTAGCATTAATATATAGGCAGCATGATGCTCAAAGTAAGAAAGGGGAACTGAGTAAGCACCAGTTGTCATGTGAGCAGAAAGCTCTTTGTGTCACAGGTCTCTACAAAGATCAAACCTAAGATCTAAGGTTTTAATAAAATATTACTGAGCTTAGCAGCTTGCACATAACCTCTTCCCACAGCCGTGTACCTCTAACAGGGAGTCCACATGAGAGCCACTGTTTGAGGCTGAGGTCAGCCTAGATGGTAATGACGATGATCTGGGCTGATAGAAGAGATGAAGTGCCAGGTTCCAGCAGGAGTTTACATAACAGATACCAAGATATTAAAGCATCCAAGGTTGCTGTGATCTCAGACAGATGTGACAGCAGCTGGAGAAAGCTGCAGGAGCAAAACAAGCAGCAGTGGCTTCAAAGAGAGCTGAAATATTCCAGCTTCAGGTCAGTGATTTTGAGAAACCTTCAGGGAGGAGAGAAGTTTGAGCATCTATTTTTCTGTATTTGCCATTATTTTCAGAGGGCTTAGAGTCAGCCTCTTCTAACTATTTATGTTGATACATACCACCTAAATCCACATCTGAAAGGTGTGTGTGTATATACATGGCATTTTCCTAAATATTTGTTGAAGGAAGGAAAGAAAATGGAGGGAATATTGATTAGAGGGATAAAACTTCCATGAAAATTTCTAACTAAGTTGTACTCATACAAGCAAGACTGGTGTTGTGAGTAGGCTGCAGCCAAAACGGCACCATTTGCAGAGGAAATAGTTCTCTGTTCCCATATTTTCTCTCTGGCTTGTGAGAGATTTATACTGTTACATATTCATTCCCAAGTGTCATGAATGCTTTCAGGCTTCAAGAGTTTCTTATCAAAGTGTAAATAATGCTGTGAGGAAATGTATCTTAACTACATGTTTGACTTACACTTTAACTGACAACTAAGAGCAGGGCCATGTGGAACAGGAACACAGACCAGATATCTAGGTAGATACACTCTAGATTTCAGGAAAAAAACTGATTTCAATACATTATAAAGAGTTAGGAGCAGCTTCTTTCTTCTATTTTTACAATTCTGGATAGGACTAGCACTGCCAAAAAGAACCTTGGTCCACCTAATTTCATTACATAAAATGACATGCAACCTTATTTCAGAGTACAACTGATTCATTTTATAGAAATATTTTTGTCATAATGCAAAGTGCAACCCATATAAGCAAAGGGACATATTTATGCAAAAGTATGCAAAGATATACATGCAAGTGTGTGTGTGTGTGTGTGTGTGTGTGTGTGTGAGAGAGAGAGAGAGAGAGAGAGAGAG